>NC_142934.1:7400922-7405922 GCF_046866305.1 Octopus bimaculoides | reverse complement strand
ATCTATCTATCTATCTATCTATCTATCTATCTATATACACTTCCGCGTCAAACTCATCCTTTTCACGTGTCAATATGTGTGAGTATGTTGGCATACATATATTAGCAACGAACATATATACGTACATAATACGCACACACACACACGCGCGCACACATGTACAGACATGTATGCACACATAGTCACACACACTGACACGTGAATGGGGTGACTTTGACTTTGACTTGACATACATACAAACATACAAAAATATATGTGTGTGTGTATGTATATGTATATATATGCATATATATATATATATATATATATACATGCATACCGTAAATCCTCGAGTATAATCTGCATTTTTTCCCAAAATTTAATGGTCAAAATCGCTAGTGCGTACTATATACGAGGTTAAAAATGAAAAATATTTTCTAAGCAATGTCCGAGTCTTTATTTGCTGTCCGGCAATGTTTATTCAGACGCATTTTGTGATGTCGGGGACGAAAATACCTTAAGTTAAGCCTGAAAGCAATGAAGTCATGAAAGAATCATCCATAACTTGCTGTAAGCAACATTTATTAAAATAAAAGTGTTGCATTTCGTCTGCACTAGAGGGTACTCAGGATGACGTTGTCTGGAAAGATGAAATAAACGAAAGTGAATCTTCTGATGTTGACTATGAATCTGACGATGACGGAGTTACAGGAAGTTCAACGAACGAACATAAACACAATGACACACACACGCGTACATTCACATAATCGACGAACTTCCACACAAATTCCATCAACCAATTTCACTCACAAGGCAGTGGTCGGCCTCCAGCTATGTATAGTAGCAGACATTTCCACAAGGTATCATCAATGGGATTGAACCCAATGCCATGTGGTTGCAAACCGAACTTATTAACCACGCAGCCATAGCTGCACTAGCATTTATTTCTTGTATTGTATTTTGAGGAGAAATATTGCTCCTCAAATGAAATCTAAATTATCAAATATAACACTCAATGACAAGTGCCGCCATATCGCTACAATTTACGACATATAGCTATGAAAGTACTCTATTTTATTCTTTCCCATTGTTTAATATACTATGAACATTTGTCATATTTTTCTAGATTAAACCTTTAGAATATGTAGCTTTAATGACTCCAGCAAATCATTTGCTTCAGACAAGAGTCAATTCACAATGTTGATAAGAAGAGCAATATTTTAGAGTGTCTTAAATTATTCATAAGGGCCAAAATAATTGCAAAATTGAACAATCACACAGATATAATTTGCTACGCACTCCTCTTTTCACATTCGATCGATTTTTATATCTATCTCGTTGCTGTCTCGCTTTTTCACAATGACCCCTTCTTAACTCCAAGCTCCATAATTCATTGTTGTGGTTTTTCTATAGTTTTTAGCTCTCAAGAGATATTTTATCGATATTTTTTCTTTACTACCTTCAAACTTTCTTCTCTTCTACCATTTTCTTTTATAACTAGTTTATCTTTATTTTCCAACTATATTTTTATATTATCATTCCAACATAGCCTCTATTATTATTTTTAGTAATATAATCACTGGAATTTCTGAGACCAAACACTCTCACCCTTATTTTTATATATCACTCTTTACATTTCTCTCAGATACACCTTCTCTGGTGCTTAATTTTTTGTTGCCTCCTCTCATTCTCTAGATAAATCTGTTAGCTTTACATCGCTTTTTACGTAAATTTATTCATGCATTTATTATTATGAAAATTCATATCCAACGTTTTGAATAAACAAAAATTTATTCTCAAAATATGAATACGAAACGCCTCGAAGACACTTGTCTGGAAATGTCAAAAATTTAGTTCGGCCTTTCAAATGAATGTAGCTATTCCATCTGTTTACACAATTTTACTGCTACTTACGGTAATATAATTCTCTTATTCTGTGTGTATGTCTGTATATATATATGTATATATATATATATATATATATATATATATATATATATATATATATATATATATATATATATATATATATATATATATATATATATATATATATACACATACATACATTATCTTGATTTACACAAGTCTGTTTGTGTAGAATGAGTTGCATATGATAGAGTTACAGAAATTAACATTTCATGGAGATTAAGCTGGTTTCTGTACTTCATCGATATTTAAAAGTGATGGCTATGTATCACGTGAGATTTGTGTGCTACATAAAATTATTGATAAATAACCTCAATATGGTCATAACAACGTTGTATCTTCGTAATTTAGTCATGCTGGTTGACGAACGTCCGCAATGTTTTCGTCTTGTATGTATGTTTATTCATATACACAAACATGTGCAAAATTGTATGCATATTAATATACTGATAAAAAATGATAAAATTCTGATATATATGTATACATAGATAAACATATACGTAAATATACACATAGTCATACCTATATACACACGTATGTATATAAATATGTTTTTGTGTTTGTGTATTCGTGTGTATATTAGGTATGTCAATGTGCCAAACGCTCTTCGATTTCAAGAGAAATCTAAGAGTTTCCTATTTTTAACGCATATACCATCTCTCTCTCTCTCTCTCTCTCTATATATATATATATATATATATATATATATATATATATATATATATATATATATATATATATATATATATATATATATATATATATATATATGAGAAAAAGAGATAAAGAAAGAGGGAAGGAGAGAGCGAGAGAGAGATAGAAAGATAGATTGATAGGTAGACAGACAGTCAGACAGACAGACAGACAGACAGACAGATAAGATAGATAGATAGATAGATAGATAGATAGATAGATTGGATCAATCTCGAGTATAACCAGCCGAAATTGCGAAGATAATCTGGTACTCGACTGAGGAATGAAGTGGACAAAATATTCACAAAACGCTAAACATCATCTGATACAAATATTCACAATGCATTAAAGATAATCAATGACAAATATTCACAATACGTTAGACATCGTCAGATGCAAATATTTACAATACGGTAAACATATTTAACACAATAATTCGCAATGCGTTAAACACAGTGCAGTACAAATGAAATAAGAATGAACAACGAACTGCTCAATACTGGAGGCTGAACGTAGCAAAACATACCAGAGAGTATAAACCTACGAGAGTGTTTTTTTTTCCCCTAGTATTTACAATAATAAATGTTGTTTTTTCTTGTTTCTAGACTGAGTAAAATCAGCATGGCGCTCGTTTTCACAGCGTCTAGCCATCATTCCTTTTCCGGGTAGAAGCACAACTTGACATTTTGTGTAACCGATATATTAAACATCAACATCAGACAACATCGAAAATCCCTTTCAACATAAAACAATAAAAACAGATAAAATGCAATGAGAACAAAATATAAACTGACACAAAACAGCGAAGAATGTTTGTATTGGCAAAACAAAAATAAGATTCAAGGAAATATGAGAATAGATAAATGACTGCTGGATTTTGCTTTGGGTGAGTTGTGGAGTTGGATAATGATGGAAGAGAGAATGGGACTCTGGTGTCAGAATTTGAAAAAATATATATGCATGCATACATACATACATACAAAACACACACACGTCTCTGTGTGTGTGTGCTCTTGTGTATGTGTATGTATGCATAGATGGATAGATAGATTGATAGTTAGATAGACAGACATAGACAGACGGATAAATAGATAGATAGTGCATACACAAACGCCCGCGCGTATGTACATATTTGTATGTATATATGCATGCATTTATATAGTATTTATATTATTATATGATCGTATGCCACACATCCATTTTCAAGTAAGTTTTCTCTCTCTCTCTTTCTCTCTCTCTCTCTCTCTCTCTCTGAGATAAATATAATTTAATGCACACAGTATAAAACAAGAGATACTAACTTAAAGTTTCTTGCTTTGGAGACACGAGTCTTGGCAGGTCTTAATAACACGCCCTGTATCTCCAAGCCCGAAGATTCGAAGATTGTTTGGAGAGACAAGGCATGTTATAAAAAAAAAATTGTCCTGCTATGTCAAGATGGATTTTTATGTATTCTTCTTCCCACTTGGATTTTAAATGTTGCCACAATTATAATATGTCTATTCCACTGTAATTTTCTACATTTCTGTGCAGCTGAAGATTGCTCTACATATTGCATTTAATGTAATGCTCGCATTACTTAAATAAATGGAGTAGCATGAAACGTGCGTACTGCAATCATCTTTAAAATCCGTGTTGCTTATTTTGATCTTTTGATCACCTTGCTTTTAGAATGGTTTTTGGATAATACCATACTATATTCTGGTGCCTAAACATAAGTACCATATTCAATTTTGAATCTAAATCTAAAAAATATGTACGTACGTATGTATGTATGTATGTATGTACGTATGTATGTATGTATGTATGTATGTATGTACGTATATAGGTATGTATGTATGTATGTATGTATGTATGTATGTATGTATGTGTGCAAGTATGTATGTATGTGTGCATTTGCGTGCGTATGTATAGGTCTGCTTCTTGCTGTTCATTGACAAGCCTAGACGATCGGAAGTACTGAGATACTGAGGGAAATCAGCATCGGAAGCCAGATTTGTCAATATTGTCATTGTCATTAGACGCGTCATGTCAATCTCGCGCACACCTACTCTCCTATACACATACACACACATCACACCTACGCACACATATTTACACACACACACACACACACACGTATGCTATTCATTCACATAACATTATGGCCTGGTTCGTCTGTCATGGCTGGGGGTTCTTCCGCATCATTATTAGACGGCTTTTACGCTACATCAATGGACAGTTAAACAATGAAACAACGTGTGGACATCTTGCGCCTGTAAAGTTCATCTGGTGCACATATGCATCTCTTTACTCTTTTACTGTTTTACTTGTTTCAGTCATTTGACTGCGGCCATGCTGGAGCACCGCCTTTAGTCGAGCAAATCGAACCCAGGACTTATTCTTTGTAAGCCTAGTAC
>NC_142934.1:7390922-7393422 GCF_046866305.1 Octopus bimaculoides | reverse complement strand
TCGTTGACACTCTGCTGTTTGCTAGTTACTGTTCTTGTTGTTGTCATCGTAATTGCCATCTTGGATTGCTACTTATTTTTTTAAAATCCAGATCTCCCCCCCTATCTTTCTTTCTATGAACTGAATAGTTTTTGTAAAGAATAATCGTTAGTTCTTCGAAGTAGGCTGACAGAAAATTCGTACTCTCCTCTTTTTTATATTCTAATCATTTCCACGAGTTATTTAAATTAATGTGGAAACAAAAATGCATTCATGAAACACTATGATAAAAATCATAGTGTTTTGTGGAAGCATTTTTGTTCGAAAACTTCGTTTCATCAGATTTTTCCGTTCTTTTATGTTCTGAATTCAAAACCTGCCGAGGTCAGCTTTATCTTTCATCTGTCTAGGAACGATGATGTACGAATGAAACGGGTACTCTTTGCAGCTTAATCAACTAGCCCTACCACAAAAGTTTAATCCTATGATTAATCTAAAACTCAGTATAAAGATTTATATCAACTAAGACGAAATGGGACGATAGGGCGTGGCTGTTTGAACGCTGACGATTTGGCACGGCTGATTGAACATTTAACTTGTTTTGGTGACAGTACTTTTTGGCACTAGAGGCAAACGCAAACACACACAGACACATGTGTACTCATAAATATACACATATAGGTAAAGAAGGAGAGAAATGAAGAATATATACAACATAACTAGAAACAGAGAAAAAACAGGGTAGAGAAAAGAAGATTGAGAGAAATATAAAACGAGAGAAATACCTAATGTCAAATAAGTCAGCGTCGAATCATCGATGCCAAATAGGAGGCACGAAAACGGCAGCGCCAAAATGATTCATACGCTTCATATAAGCAGCTGAATTTTCAAATATTTTAGCGAAATTGGAAGCATTAAATACAAAGAACAGAGGATTAACCTTGAGAGGCAATCGTCACGAATCAAGTAAATATGATATAGCATCTAGTTTATCTTGCCGCTCTAAGTTTTGTCGATCAGCTAGAAGACTATTATACTTTTTAAAGATTACTAATGTGTTGCACTGTGAACTACAGATGCGGGAGATAGGTAAAGAGAATCTGCAGTGTTATTATTATTATTATTATTATTATCCAAAAGAATATTGAAATCGGGGAATTGCTTGTTTAAAACGGAAGATACCGCTGTTCTCTATAAAAAGCTTCTGTTTGAAATTCTTCTTTATGATGGATGATCTGATCAATATATAATACTCAAATATACGTGGATCATATATATTCGTGGATTAAATCATACATCAGAATGCCAGGTATTTTCTTCAGTAAAACGTATAATTTTAAGAATTATGTTTTATTTATCAATATCATTGTTCTCTCTCGTTTAATATTATTTTCTTATATCAGGAAATATTAATACAGATCTGCGTTTATGTTTTCAATGAATGTTTGAAAATACCGTATTTTCTGGCATATAAGATACATGATCGCATAAGACGCTTTCCTATTTCACAGGTATATCTTTTATTCTTTATCATTAGACTGTAACTATGCTGAGGCACTGCCTTGAAGAATTTTAGTTGAACAAATCGACCACAATAATCTTTTTAAGCCTGGTATTTATTCTGTTAATCTCTTTTGCCGAAACGCTAGGCTATGGAGTCGTGAACACACCAACACATGTTGTCAAGCGTATGTACCATAGACATTCACACACATAGATATGTGCACACACACACACATACACACACACACGCATACACACTCACACACACACACACACACACACACACACACACACATATATATATATATATGCTTTCTTATATATATATGTGTGTGTGCGTGTCTGTATATATATATATATATATATATATATATATATATATATATATACATACATATATATATATATATATATATATATATATATATATATATATATATATATATATATATATATATATATATATATATATATGTATATATATATATGTATATATATATATATGTATATATATATATATATATATATATATATATATATCTATATATATATATATATATATATATATATATATATATATATATATATATATATATATATATATATATATATGTATGTATATATATATGTATATATATACGACGGGCTTCTTCCAGTTTCCAACTACCAGTTCGCTTCACAAGGCCTTGGTTATAGAAGAAGACACTTACCCATGGTGCCACGCAGTGGAACGGATCCCAGAACCATGTAATTAGGCAACAAACTTGTTACCAAACAGCATCGTCTGCGCCTACATATTGTGCCCCCCCCCCCAAAAAAAAAACTAACAATAAATTTAATGTATTTCGTAATACACCCTTACACCCAATACTCCATCCGTCAGACGATCGCTTTAGACGCCCGGCCATTTTTCTTCTTGTGAATTAAAAAATAAAAACCGCGTCTTGTACTCCGACATATGCAATAAGTTTGATTGACAAAGTATCTTAATATCGCTACCTTATGACATGGCACACAC
>NC_142934.1:7378422-7388422 GCF_046866305.1 Octopus bimaculoides | reverse complement strand
CTTGCTTACCAACCATATGGTTCCCGGTTCAGTTGTACTGTGTGGCACCTTGGACAAATGTCTTCTACTATGGCCTCGTGCCGACCAAAGCCTTGTGAGTGGATTTGGTAGGCGGAAACTGAAAGTAGACCATCGTATATATGTATATATATATATATATATATATATATATATATATATATATATATATATATATATATATATATATATATATGTATATGTATGTATATACATAGGCGCAGGAGTGGGCGTGTGGTAAGTAGCTTTCTTACCAACCACATGGTTCCGGGTTGAATCCCACTGTTGCACCTTGGGCAAATGTCTTCTACTATAGCCTCTACTATCACTACTTTTTTCCCATTACCTTCTCAAAAAGCCTAAATGTGTGTGTAAAAGAATTGTGTTCGATATGTTAGTTCAGTGGTCAGTCCCTCTTTCTCTCACATAAAACGAAATAAAAATTACATTGATCTTTCCAGGCTGTAGCTGTGTATTCGAGAGCTTCTTTCAGTTTCCGTCAACCAAATCCACTCACAAGGCTTTGGTTGGCCCGACGCTATAGTAGAAAATACTTTCCCAAGGTGCCACACAGTAGGCCTGAACCCAGAGCCACGTGATTCGGTAACAAGCTTCTTACTACACAAGGTTGTTTATGGCAAGGTTGTTTTTAAGGCGGACGAAATGTCGCTAAGCGCTTTGTCCGGCGTGCTAACGATCCTGCCAGCTCGTTGCCTTTATTTGTTAAATAATAATGATATATAAATTGCGTGGCCTGGATTCATGCTTTTGCTTGATGGAGCTGGGGTCATTCCAAGTCAGTGGTCTCAGAGGCGTCATCGTGCATAGAGAAAAACTTTCAAATATTTTTCATTCATGAAAATAGGCGTTAATTTCATTAGCATTGTGGTTAATGAGGAAATTAATTTAAGCAGACATGGATGTATTAATTTATTTACTTTTAAGAAACAGCAGTCACTTTTAGTATAAGTAATATCGGATGGTTAATCGATCGGAGATATGTCTGTCACAAGATCTGATCGAATATTCAATCTGGTATAAAGAAATGCATATAATAACAAGTTTATGTGTAGCTAAGTGAAAGATCATATAAGATTAAGTTTAGTTGACTCGGAGTATTTGAATAGTTATTCTGTAAGATGTACAAAAAAACCTCTTGGATGAAAAGAAGCGGTTTATTGGATAGTTTCTCGGTGTTTAGATTCAGTTCAGTACATTGCGCTGTGTAGGAAATATTAATTATTCACTGTCATCAAGCAAATAATTTCACGTGAATGAATTTCTGAATTAACCATCTTTGATGATAATTAATGATCACATTCTTTAAACGGTTTTGACGCCTGAAGAACCAGTTTACAGAAATTGTTCATTTTCGGAGTGCACGTTGCGTTCTTTTTCATTCGGTGGCCGACTTCCCTGCCGACCACTTTGTCCTAAAACATCTACCGTTCCTGATTGAATTCATGAACTTAGATGTCATAAGAAAATCTTTATCAGATTCGAAAGTGTATACTTCAATCAAAGATTTTAATAACTTTCGCAATGTAAGATGGTTTTGTTGTCTTATGAAGGGTGGTTGAAATTTTGTTGCGTTCTCTTTTCTCTGATGCAAAACACTATTAGTTTTCTCGGAGTTTTAAAAGCTATCTATATATATATTTGTGAGTGTGTGTGTCTGCGCGTGTGCGTGTGTGTGTATGCGTGAGTGTGCGCGCGTGCATGTATCGTTCCCTACGCGAGTGTTCGGTCGCTAACTCAAACCACCATTTTTTTTTTAATTATCTCAAGATTCATATTCTGTACGGTCTTTGATATAACTTTGTTGATGTCTAAATTTTATTCTAGAGAATCCATACATCGGACTTAAGTAAGACGCTTAGATGCAAGGAAGTTTCAAAGTCCATGATATGTTGAATCCCGAAACACGAAACCATATTGAAACCTGCTTTACTAATGCACTGATATAAAATTTCGCTCAAATTGCTGTGTTCCATGCTACCTGTAACTGACCTAAAAAAAAAAAAAAAATTAAAATGAGGTTAACAGGAGCACAATGTAGATTTTTGGTCATTCTAGTCTCTGACAAATGACTTGGTCTCCAAATCTGACAGAGGAAATTACTTTTGCGATAACTTTCTAAACATGTAAAAGCTTAAATAAAATTTGAGAGGATGGTAACAATCGCTAAAATAGACAGTTTTATATAGGGTAATTAAGAAAAAAGAAGTTAAACTCGTTTTAAAAGTAGCCATTATAAATACAAGTAGTAAAGTAAATTGTACGGTCGCGTTAACTGCAAGAAAGGAATGACAATTCCCAAAGCTTTTCATAGTGTTAGGCTGTTATTTAGTTACGGAGGTGTACTTGTCAGGCAACCGATTTGATCTGAGACACTGTCACCTAACAGGAACGCATTTCTCATAAAAGTTGAATTTTATCTGTTGCGCAATTATTTGAATCGTGCGTATGAAATGTATCACATCTACTCAACCTGCAATAGCCTGCCGAACCAGATATAGCATCTCAATGGGTAATAGTTGGTACGGGGAACGTAGAAGATTTCAATACAAGGTCGGAGGTAGGTTTAACTTCAACACAGAAAATACAAGCAACACCAGATCCAACAGCTAGTACATACGTATATACATGCGTAAATATATATATATATATATATATATATATATATATATATATATATATATATATATATATATATATATATATATATATATATATATATATATATGTATGTGTATGTGTATTTACGTATGCGTTTGTATCAACATATGCAAATACATACATATATATTAATATATATATGTATAACTGTATGTACATGTATGACCAATATTGATACCTATGTCTGTTATACAAAGCACATATGTACATAAATGTGTTTATGCGAATGTATTTCATCGTATTTCTTCCCAAAGGCATACACCATGTGTTTGTTTCTTTGTCGCTTTCGTTTTTGGTTTTGTCCTGCAATTATGTAGCACAGCTGCTGTTTATCAATTTTATAAACGTTCTCCATTCCATCATTTTTATACGAAATGAAAATAATAGCAAAAATACAAATATAATACTAACAAATACAACCGCAACATATGTGCATTAAAATATCTTGTCCCAAATTAATTGATAATATTACAAACATTTTTTCCTTCTTACGTTACGCATAAACTAAAAAGGGAAAATCATATAACAAATTATATTTATTAATTAGATTGATTAAGACATCTATTCTGTTTTCTTAATTTTAATTCCACCCTTTTGGACACAATGAAAAAATATACATCATTATTATAAAAATGAATGAAATATAACGCTCATGTTTTTTGTTGCTCGCAATTAGCAATATATTTATTCCGCTACAATTCATCCGAAATTTCTCAAAATTAATGTCTTTTTTTTTTTCATTTATCAATTACATGAACGGTAAAATAGATTTGAATATTTCTCATGTGAAGAACTTTCTAGAAAATGTTTCAACTGTAAAGTTTATTTTTAATTTAAAAGAAAAGAAAATAAGTCGATAGGAAATAATGGAAGAAAAATAAAACGCACACATTTACAAATAAAATCGCCACCTCGTTTTACAATAGCGTCTAATTTTGCCTGGAAATAAGCGAGAGAGTAAACACATTTTCTTTCATATGATTTACACTAATTCCAAATTTGGCTTAATCTTTCTATTAGCAGAAAATAAAAAAAAAACGGAAACAAAAATGCTGACAGAAAACTGGAAACTATTTCAGAAAAATGGAGAAAACTATAAAATAAGAATACGATTAGATATAGCAAACAGCAACAATAACTGGAATATCTGCAACAACAGCAGCACCAACATCAGCAGCTAATTCAAGATATTCGTTTAGAGGTCGTTGTAGCAGTTGCCTTAAGATTAAGGTTAATTTAGCTTCGTTTACTACTCTTTATCTCTGCTCCTACCCACTTCCAACTTCTTTTCTTTCCCTTCCCCTTTCCTTCATTTCATAATTTTCTTCTTTACGCTTTATATCTCTTATCCATTCCAACTCATTTATTCTCAAAATAACTCACTAATCAATGAAACGTTTCGAAATTAAATGGAATTACATACGATCGAATTCCTTGAGATTTTGTACAGGAAAGCAGAATAACAGAATTACTTCCAAGGCATCGTGACATACTTCAGTACCTAACAATTTCTCTAACAGAATAGCTTAGAGCCATTCTATCAAGCATCTTCAGATTTATTGCAGTTACAGGTCGTGACCTAATGTTTTCTGTTTTGGGTATCATTGTACATTCTGTTGTGATTAATACGGTATAAAATTCTTTTATCCAGCGCTTGTGGTGTATAATTTAAACATTTAGCTCACCTCAAGATGTTCGTTTTCACTACTTCGTGGCCATGAGTGATTTAAAACATTGTAACTATTTTAAGTTTGTTCCATCAAATTTATTCAAAGTGTTTAAGGTGTTTAAAGATTCTAAATCATGTAAGGTTATCTATTTAATCAATATTTATTCCATATGAAGGAGTGCCTTTAGCGTACAACATTCAAACTAAAATAAATTCTAATGCATTTCTGTCTCTTATGTACCGAAATCTCAATGCTGCTAACATTTTAACTTGGATATCTACGCAATATAAGTTCCTTTAGAGATAATTCCTGTTGCTGATTTCATTTCGCTTAACTCTTTGAACTTCGTCCAATGTAACTTTAATATGCTATAAATATTTATTAATTTCTAAACAGATTAAAAAAAACCCAAATCCTTTTACTTAGGTTTAAACATTGCCTTTACTGTAGATCTATAAGAGATGTTAAAGCGCGCAATCTCATTATTCTTTATCTATCTACTCTCCTGATTCCCTTGCTTCTCTGTTAAATGTATATATGTTTACAGTCTTCAGTATAAATATGTTATAAATGACTTAATGCCTTACAGCTACGCGGCCATCTTTTATTATATTATACTTACATTAGCTCTATCTACGATCGGTGGTAATTTGGTTCACTCAAATCTGCTAAAATTCCAAATGTTCAGCCATGCCTGGCACATAATTTCTGGCAGAACCCCCTACTCCACCCCCAGAATATAAAGCCAACAATGTAATAGAAATGATTTTCTTTGTTTTAACTTCATTAATGTTTCTTTCTTTTAAGAGCCACGTAGCAAACACTCGGATTGGTGGGGAAAAAGAAAAAGAAAACAAGATTTCCATAGCTTAAGCCCTGTCAGCCAGTAACTAACGAGGTTTATTAATTCTGGTAGTCTTACAGATTCGCTGCAGGAAAGTAATATCAGAGATTAAAACTATTTAATTTAACGCACTTGTGTTATGTATTATAATAGGTTTTCGTTATAATCTATTGCCGATAAGTTAAGAAAATTTATTTTTTTAAAATCTAATAATACTGATAATTTTTTTAAAGAACAAGTTTGCTTCAAAGCCAACAAAACCATATCAAACAGTATCCATATGACGAAGTTGAAGCATTCGATTTCTAGGAGTTGTGCGTATTGTTGAATGAAACAGAAAATCTTATGGATGTTTCTTATTTCTTTACTGTCCACAAGGCGCTATACACAGAGGAGACAAACAAGGACAGACAAACGGATTAAGTCGATTATATCGATCCCAATGCGTAATTGGTACTTATTTAATCGACCCCGAAAGGATGAAAGGCAAAGTCGACCTCGGCGGAATTTGAACTCAGAACATAAAGACAGACGAAATGCCGCTAAGCATTTTGGTCGGCATGCTAACGTCTCTTATTTCTTTATTGCCCACAAGGGGCTAAACATAGAGGGGACAAACAAGGACAGACAAAGGGATTAAGTCGATTACATCGACCTCAGTGCATAACTGGTACTTATTTAATCGACCCCGAAAGGATGAAAGGCAAAGTCGACCTCGGCGGAATTTGAACTCAGAATGTAGCGGCGAGCAAAATACCCCACACAATTCTGCTACCAAATCCACTCATATGGCTTTGGTCGGCCCCACGCTATGGTAGAAGACGCTTGCCCAAGAGGCCACGCAGTGGGACTGAACCCGAAACCAAGTGGTTGGTAGGCAAGCTACTTATCACACAGCTACTCCTGCGCCTATATTGCCCAATGTTTAGATATATTTCACAACGATCTTGGTTGTTTCGGTGTGTGTTACATATTTGTCAGTAAATGGCTGCTGAGAATCTAAGAGATAATATCTATTTGTGAAAAAGAAAATGAGAGAAAACTCAGTGGGTTTGCTTAAATTACAGTATAAATGAATGAATTAATAGAAACACTACAGAGTGTTAATATAAATAAACAGATGGTTTAAGCATACTTTTCTTTTTATTTGTTAAAGTGATGTAAGAATGTTTGTTTACTAAAAAGAAACATATGTAAGGTTTATTTTACATTTCTGTATATCTGAGCATTTAAGTAGCATAAATTTCACTGTTACGAAATTTTCAGTCATGGCTGTGAGACACTTTCTATGATCACAACACAGCTAACATCTAACTCCACACACACCTAACTCCCCACACTGCAACTCCCTTGATTATTATGTGTGGAGCAAAGTTTAGCAAGAGACCAACAAGACTCCTTGTATCACCAAAGTTGAACTGAAGGCAAGGATTATGGCTGCATTTACCAATTTAAACAAAGAGAACGCACAGAAGAGTTGCAGGAGATTCCGAAGTAGTCTGGAGGCCGTAGTTGAAGCCAATGGCGAATTTATTGAACCAATTTACTCCTTAGTATTTCAAGATATTTCAATGTAAGTTTGGTAAATATTATCTGTTAAAATGAGATGGCAGTGCTATTTTCATTTTTGCGTAATTTAGACAAAAATTTAATCATCGCACGCTGTTTATATATATATATAACAGAGAGAGACAGAGTCAGATAGACAGACGGACAGATAAAGAGATAGATAAGTAGTTAACATGCATGTATACACATGTTAGCATATAAATAACAAGTGCACATGCACGCATATATAACCTAAAAAATATCAGAAATGCATCTGCATTTATACATGCATACAAATATGCATGTATACATATATATCTATATATGTGTATATATATATATATATATATATATATATATATATATATATATATATATATATATATATATATATATATATATATATATATATATATATATATTTACATATATATGTATAGGTGCCAGTTGATCCGATCAACGGAATACACACACACACACACACACACACACATATATACATATATATACGTATGTAATTAGCATTTTAATACGGTTTAACGCAAAAAGAAATACGTCGGGAGATTAGAGAGGCAAGTGAGTGTAAAACAGTCGTTATTGATAGTTTCGGAAGTGTAATATATCTAAATAATGCAGTTTGTTTTGACAGGTTGTTTCATAGGCAAGGCAGCCACGTCATAAGACATTGCACAAAATCCTTCCGTTAAGATTAAGAAAATAATCTTTGTGTAGCTGCAGGAAACGTGAGAGGTATTACCGTTTATTTAACTTACGATGGAGTGGTGGTGAGAGGAGCAAGAAGGTTTCGGTGGTGGTTTATATAAAATCCATAATGAATAATAACCGGTACGTTCATGAGTACACCCACCTTCTTACTTATTTGCTCGGAGCTAATCCACTGCATACAAGGATACATGCATACACACACACACACACACACACACACACACACACACACACACACACACACACACACACACACACACAAACACACTCACGCAGACACACTCACATACAGACACATACACAGACACGCACATATACATATATATATATATTAGTGTATATATATATATATATATACATACATATACATATTTATATAATATGTATGTGTTTCTATGTGTGTATATATATACGTGTGTGTGTATGTATATATATATATATATATATATATATATATATATATATATATATATATATATATATATATATATATATATATATATATATATATATATACATGTATATGTATGTATGGAGGATATATGTATACATATTCTTTCAATCTGTTAAACATAGTGTGTATACAGTTATGTAACGAAATGACAGAAATTATGAGGCATACACACATATATATACACAAGTGTTTATGTATATATATATATATATATATATATATATATATATATATATATATTTGTATTTCGTTGTATATCATTTTCAAATACATGTGTGTGTGTATTATATGTGTCTATACATTATAACATAGTACACAATACACGTAAATAGATATGCATACACACAGATGTTATATGTATATATATTGATATAAATATATATGTATGCATATATATATATATATATATATATATATATATATATATATATATATACATATTTATTTATGTATATATATATATATATATATATATATATATATGTATGCAGGAGTATAAATATATACATATATATATTTACATATCTGTGTGTGTGAGTATATTAATGTGTGTGTAGGCGTTGGTGGTTATTACGCGCTAATTACTGCTAATTAGTCATGTCTTTATATACCGTTCTACTGTTTGCACAAACATTGTTTTAGACTAATTTTCTTCGTAGATTCTAATGATAAATCTCCCATGTAAACAGTCGTTATATGATATCTTCTAATTAGCTTCAAAACATATATAAGCAAGATAATTACTTTTATTTTACTAGAAGTATATATGAAATAATTTATATTTGTTACTAATTCGAATAATCTCTGTGTAAATAATTATAGAAAATGATATTATATACAGGAAATAACTTTTGTGTAGTTCATTCCTGAATTCTACATGCCTTCATCTGACAACTAGTGTCATTCGTATACGCGCGTGCGCGTATGTGTATAATTATCGTTGATATACCCATAATGATCCGGTGATATGGTAAATAAGATTTCTGTATTTCGATTCATACTAGAGATATACACGGATATATATATATATATACACACACACAAATATATATATATATGTATATATATATAAGTATATATATATATATATATATATATATATATATATATATATATATATATATATATATATGGATTGCCTCGTGTATATATGTTTAATCTAGGTGTACCTGCTGAAGAAGACGTCGCCTGGCAAATTATTTTATTTGCTAAAATAAGACAGAAACCTTGGTCCAGGAGTTAGATGGTAAATGTTTTTATTTTTCATTCTCTTCGAAGTTTTATCTCTAATAGTGGTTTGGAACTTAGCTGTCCTTTCTAGCGTGCAAGGAATCCTATGATACCTCTTATGTGTTTACATGTACACTGTATATATATATATATATATATATATATATATATATATATATATATATATATAGATAGATAAATAGATAGATAGATAGATAGATACGTACATACATACATACATGCATATAAGAAAGTGTAAATTTTTGATCTCGTACACTTGATCAATCTTATGGTTCACAAATATATACAGAAAACCTGACTGTGCATTGGTATTAAAAATTAAAACGTTGAATTATGTAAATCATTCCAGTGAAGCGCCGAAATGTATTTAGTTTGCTCAGGAAAATCTAGTTTATTTTATTACCATCTTTTTTTAAAACCACATTTTGTATAAATACCTTCATATACCATTATGCATACATATGTATGCTAATATATCTACATCGTAACACACATAAATTCACAAAGAAATATGTATAAAGTAAAATATCTTTTATAGGACAACTATAATCGCTACACTTTTGTCGAGAAAAAAAAGCGCCAAATTGTGTGTTAAATAAAAAAAACTTTGAACGACTTAAAAGGGAGAAAAATAGATTTCCCGTATCGGTTTCTTATGTTATTTATATTCAATATACATATGTAAAAAATAATTATTTTCAGAACGAAGGCCACAGAAAAAGAAGTTATTGACTTATGAAAAGAAATCAAGGAAACAACACCTACAATAGTTCATGTTAAAACACTCTCGGTTAAATATTTTTCTCACAT
>NC_142934.1:7355922-7370922 GCF_046866305.1 Octopus bimaculoides | reverse complement strand
TATCAAATCGTTTGGGATTGAATAACTTACAAGTTGCTCTTTTACTAGTTGTAAGGTAGCACACGCCAGTATCTTGAAATAGTTTTTGAAAGAGATTGAGAAATAAGTATGAAAATTATACGTAAGAGAGTCACAGACACATATAGATAGACAGACAGACACACATATAGACAGACAGACACACACATAAACACACATACACACACACTTGCACACACATAGAGAGTATCAGATAGATAGATAGAAAAAGAGATAGGTGAATAAATACACAGGAGATAGTTTCCGTACAATAACTTTTCCAAAAGTGGCACACAGAGAAATCGAGCGAAGAACCGATATCTATATTTTTATTTGTTTCACTTATTGGGCTGCGACCATACTGGGGCTCAGCCTTGAAGGGTTTAGTCGAAAAAATCGACGCAGTAATGCTATTTAAGGCTGGTACTTATCTATCTATCTATCTATCTATCTATCTATCTATCTATCTATCTATCTATCTATCTATCTATCTATCTAGTACACACATACACATACGTGTATATATATACATACATACACACACACACACACACACACATATATATATATATATATATATAAATATATATACACATATAAATATTATATGTGTGTGTATGTATGTATATGTGTGTGTATATATATATATATATATATATATACACACACACACACACACACACACACACACACACACACACACACACATATATATATATATATATATATATATATATATATATATATATATATACTTTTAACGAGCTTCCTACACAGATTTTGAGACCACCGTATTCACTCACAAGGCAATAGTCAACCCGGAATTATAGCAGACGATACACGTCCAACGTAGAATTGAACGCCAGATCATGTGATTGTAAAATGAGCTTCTTTACACTGGGCCTTGATAGCGCCTAGCCACAATGTTGACACCCAATGAGTATGTTGTATGGTATTTCTAATAGCATTTTTACTGGACAAAAACCTATTAGGTGTCGCTCTCTTCTTCTTGCTTCTCGTTACGTTGCATGATTGCCTCCTATTAAAATTTTAGTCTCGTAATTCTGTAAGCGTAACAACATAACAACAGGCATTATTCTCTACCGCCTGGACCTTGTCTCTATTTCCAGTTAGCTTATATATATATGTATTCTTTGTATATGTTTGTGTGTGTGTGTGTTGAAAGTGGTCAAGTCATATTATATATCTCTGTGCACACAATATCATAAATATAGAGTCTCGCATGCTGACCTGCTTAATGATTATATACAATTACACACACAAACACACACACACAGACACATATATAGACTCGCTTAAACACACTCATACATACATTCACACATATGCCCATCTTTAAACGCGCGCGCGTATTACAAATCCAACCTATGAAAAATATTACTATATTTAACCTAGACGCTATAAACATCGTTCCCAGTTTACGGTCGTGATATAATGGATGTAACATTCTGGTTTAGAGGTTTAGAACTTGTTGACTTCGTCTTATTCAAATTACTCCGATGTTTTTTTATTGCTTCTTCCTTTTCTCTCGTAAAATCCTGCATTGATGTAACCAAATATCGGCGTTTGGTCGCTGAGCTGTTGCTGCTGCTACTGCTACTGCTGCTGCTGTTGTTTAGCTCGGAGACAATCCCCATTGATTAGATCAATGAAAGGCTTGGTCCAGTCGTTGGACTGCAGTCATGCTGGAGCACTGCTTTGCATGGTTTCGGTCGAAGAAATTCACTGCAGTGCTTATTTGAAGCCTGGTGCTTGTTTATTCGCTTTCTTTTGCCGAACCGCTAAGCTATGAGGGCATAAACAAACCAACGCTGGGTACCAAGGCCTTAGTGGAGCACAAATACAGAGAAGACAACACGCACATATATATATATATATAAAGACAGTCATACATTCATATCTATGTGTGTGTATGTGTGCATGTGTGTGAATGAATGTATATACATATATAAACACATAACAGGCTTCACAAGGCATTGGTTGGCGCGGAGCTATGTTCGAAGACACTTACCTAGGGTTCTGATGGTAGGACTAGACGTGAAGTCATGTTTTTATTAACCACATGGCCTTTCCTGCGCCTGTACAAAATCCAATGTCATTTTTGTAATCATTATTTAAGACAAGAGGATGTGATTTAAAGGAAATGTTGCTGCTATTTCTAGCAATTTGAGTTCATTTACACGAATGAATGTAGTTCACCCATCTCTAAGATGTTTTTGTCAGAGTTATCTTCCCTGATTTTATCAAAGAATAACCACAGCACTGTTGTGAAAATAATAATTTCAATTAAAAAATAAACCTCTTATTCATTCATGTATTGATACACAAATGAAAACTTAAAACGAATTAATTTTCCTGTTAGACTAATAAAATATTTAACTAAGATACTTTTAAATTTGTTTTCACCAAAATACATTATTTATTTTCCCCCATAATATATTGTCAGGTGTTTGAAGTAGTAACTAATTTTGTTTCTTTTTTTCATAGAAGCCTTTCTTCCGATGTTCATTTTAACTTCCATTAAATAAGAGCACGGAACAAATAATATTCGAGGAAACATTCATGCTGTGAATACACATTTTTTTTTTCCATCTTAACAATATTTTGACCCTGCTTACGTGACGGATTTTTCTAATTCCAATAACTGTTTACTGTAAAAGTGAAGAATACCGAAATGACATCCTCTGGCGCTATATTGAAAGAAAAATTTTCTTTTATTAAAATGCTATTTTACGATATTATCATGTTAATAGTATAATTCTAAAATAGCAAGTGATTTTGATCAAAATACAAACTTTTTTCGAGCTGTTTGGATTGACCTTCATATTGTGAAAAAACTATATTGGAAGGAAACAAAATCGAAATGTACGCAGGCGTAGGAGCAGATATGCCTGTGTGGTTAAGAAGTTCGGTTTGCTACCAAATGGTTTCTGGTTCAGTACCGCTGTGTTGCACCATGAGCAAGCGTCTGCTATAATAGCCTTGGACCGACCAATGCTTTGTGAGTGAAGGTAGACGGAAACAGTGTGGAAGCCTGCTGTATAAATGCATATGTTTGTGTCGTTGTGTGTGTTCTTCACCTCGCTATACTTCTTGAGAATATACTTGGGAAACTTCCAAAAAATCGAAATTAAGATACAATGACTGGAATATTCATTCGGTAAGGTAGGAACTTGGTAGACGGAAACTGCGTTGAAGCTCGCTGTATATACACTTATTAGTGTATGACTTTGTGTCTGTGTTTCTCACCTACCTATGCCACCTGACAAACGATGGCGCTTTTTTACGTCCCGTAGGTAAATATTCCCGCCTAAGATATCAATAGACTTAAAACTATAAGTACAAGGATCGGCTTGTATGATTAACACCTTTAAAGGTGGTGCCCCAGCATGGCCGCAGACAGAAGATGTAACGTATATTGTGAAGTAAAAATGTTAATTTATGTCATTGACACTATACTTTCCATTTGTGGGAGGAGCGATTATAAATATAATCGTCTCTTGTGCTTATCATTTGAAGGTGTGAATATAACAATCTTCTTTTCCTAATTTTCTATAAATACGATGTTTTGTCTTGATGAAAGAAACAATTGTCGTCGTATTTTGTCTGACATAGACGAAAAAATTCAACCTCTCACCTATTTTTCACGCTTGGTTAAAACATATACTTCTCAGGCTGGTTACTTGTCTGTGCATTGATTCACTTCCCTAGTCTTACTAATCTACCTCAATGATTTTACGATTCTAGTACATTTAAATCTGCATACCCTCTTTGCCTAAATCTCCATAATTATACAACCGTGTACAAAAATAATTATATTTCATATATTGCGTAAAAGTACGCATTAATCATATTCATAGCGTCAACTGTTTAGAGTATAAGCCGATTAAGTAAAAACACTTAAAGTTTTCTAATACAAGATTACTGCAACAGAAATAAATAGAAAAGGAAGCACATTACACTGTCTCGAAAATACGGTTTGAAAGTTGTATTTGTTTTTAAATGAATCTTATTTAAATAAATATGCCTGTTTAAACAATATCCGTTTTAAATATAGCGATTAAGATTCATGATAATGAAACGAAATAACCGCTAAAGAATATCTTCTTAATAACTCTGTTTCAGGAAATAGCTTCTGTAACAATTTACGACAGCTATGCAAATCTTATTTAGTACTATACTAATCCCTATTAGCATATCTTCAGATTTTGAACTTTCTCAATAAATTGTTGTCGCATGATATTTTATTAATACACATAATCTGGTCTTCGGAGTCCTTTTCTTGTAGTCAGCCGCACTGTTGTAATTTGACAGAGCAGCTTCTCTGATATCATTCTGTTCATGTTTTGTTTTTCTTGCAGAGGGATGTTAATTTTCGCTTGGTATCAATCACATTAATCACAACAGTCTAGAAAGGCACGCAAAAAATATATGCATCATTCGCCTTCCCTAACGTATATAAATTACATTTCTTGGTTTAGGAATATTAACTGTAAAGTTTTGTAATTGTGTAGCTTAAGAAGGTAATGAGCTGATACACTTGTAAGTACGTTTGGACAAATTGCTTAGCGGCGTTTCTACCGGCTTTTTACTTTCTGAATTCAAATAACATCAAAATCAACTTTGCTTTTCAAACCTTCGAAGTCGATAAAATAAAATACCAGTCAAGTACTGAGGTAGATGTAATCCATTAACCCATCCCTCAGAATTTCTGTCTTCGAACCCCGCAACGGACTGGCATCCCTTTGAGGGGAATCTTGTGATCTCGATCACTTATACGCCGAGGAAAAAGTTTCCAAAATGTAGATATTGATCTACTAGTAATTCTTATCAACTTACAATTTGACTAAGAAAATTGCTGGAAATTTATCGGATTTGAATCTTAAATGAATTTGAAATACATAGCTCTGTTGCAATGAGAATATCAATTACAGGATAAATTTAATATTGTAAACATCCTTAGAAGGAAGACATTAATGGACTTGAATGGAGAATCATAAATACATCACGGGATTTCAGTGTGAAAAATTGAATTGTACAAAACCAAGACATTAATAATTCACACCTAATTCTGATGTAAAATTAAACATTATTCATGAATTTAAATGCAACAATGACCTTGAGCACAGTCACAAATACATGTATAGATATGACCATAACTGTACGGACGAATTTTAATACAACCAAAACCAAATCCATTAGTAAATCTCCGAATTGAAACAAAGAAAACTACAAAGAGAATTCTAAGGACATTAACAATCTAAACTATGGTTATGGGAGAAATAGTATTATCTGAAGAGAACTTTAAAGATATTTCAACTATAGTTTAGCTTTTTGATCTATTCGTTCTATTACACGGTGGCATTGTATTATTGTTTTTCCAGCAACTATTGTCTTCATAGGCAATTTCATCCATATGAATAATGCAATAATTTGTGAATTAGATCAGAGGTTGAAACATAACCACGAATTGAAAGGAAATTGTAGAAAGCTATCTTACACAAAACTTATGAAATTCTGACTGCAATCGTATTGAAGTTGGTGATTAATTGTTCTCTAAAATTTTTTAATGCTTTCCTCTGTGTAGATGCTTCTTTTGTTTTGTTATTTTCGAATATCATAAATTGATGATAGCTAGATGAATCACGCGAAATCCATATTCGATATCAATAGTGAAATCACTACGAAATAGGAAGAAAAGTGAAGAGACTTACTTGAAAACTTAGACCTTGATTTGTAACCATTTTACTGTTATTTGACGTACAACACCAGAAAACGAATTTATTGTTCAAGTTCCAAATGTAAAGTATGCAAAAGTACATGCATTTAAGAAACAAGATCTTTTACAAAGTATATCACAAGCTCAGAAATAAATCCAAGAATTTGACATAATATACTCTAAGTATTGTATTATAGTTATCCTCAAATACGTGTAACGACTAAAATATGTTTGACGTTAAAGCGTCTGTTCGCATAGATCTATTAAAAAATAATTCGACAGCTAGGAAAACTAATTGCCATGAATAGACGTTTGAAACAAAATATCAATAATATTATCTGAAATATAAAATGAAAATCCATTAAAAATTAATAAGAAAACTACCCATATTTCTGCCTATTGAATAAATTCAGATCCGGAATTAGTCAGTAACAAAATAAAAGAAAAGAAGATTCCATAATTCGCTAAGTGTATAATTTGTTATGGAATTAGCTACTGTTGTGCGTAAATTGCATTCTTTATCCTAAATATGTTTTGCGTAAAAAAACAAAGAGGAATTGATGAACAAACACACAAGTTCTAAATACAAACCTACATATATAAACACAGACAAATAAAAGATAAAAATAAAATAAAATTCAAGTGAAAACGATTGTTTGGCTTTTTATTGATTTATTTTCGATATTGATTCAATTAAAGATACTCTCGTACCCCTAGCATTTGCTTCCACTTTATTTCTGGGTAGATTCAGTTATGTTTCATATTTGATATTTTCTTTACTCCCAGCGCTTTCCAACAAACCCCTCATTATATCCTAGTAATCTTCATGCATCTCCACAGATTTTCCACCACTCCACCGATTCTCAAACAGTCTTCGACAACGCACTAACAATACCCAGCATTCAATTGTCTTTTCTAAAATAGTTTTACCTCTTTCAACAGCTTAGAAAGGTTCTATACCATTAACAAACATGTATCATAAATTCTATTTGCAGTCATCTCAGCGGTATGCATCGTGATCGATATATTCTGCAGCTTATTCAATGCTTAACCATCGTCATTTAACGAAACTCTATATTATCTATCGTTATTGCATTCTATCTTTTCAGTGATATATTGACAGCTAGTCCGTCTGCAGATATAATTTACTTGAAAATTCGTGAGTCATGTAGTTTTATTGAAAAAGAATGCAGTCAATTGAACAATCCATATAATATATACTATATATATGATCAATGCATCGCGTATTGATTGCCGAAGGATGAATGACAATATCTGAGTAGTGGGTAACAATTACAAAGTATAAAATAAAATGTATAAAGCATACAAAGTATATTAAATAAAGTATACAAAATGCATTATATGAATTAAATGAGTTTTGTTGATCACCATCAAATTTTTTTTGATCATATTATAACCACAACTAATTACTTTAACAATCAGACTGAAGGACATTGAGTGCAATCAATTTATTTTAATTATCATATTTTTAGTGGTGAATGATTATTGTTGTAACAGTCTATGAACTTTGCATTTTTCTCTGGCTCTGAAGTTCGTATTTGATTATCAAAAGACTGGACATTGGAAATCAGCGATTAATAACTGAAAGAGGCGTCCCTGATTGGTTTATATTTGGGTAAAATATGAAGGGAATTGATGCTCTATTTGTAATATTACTTCGCTAAAACTGACTTTAAATATCTCTTCAAAGTCATTTGATTACTTTACACAATATCTTTGCAACGCTTTTATAAATTACCCTGATTCTTGCATCGCTATAAATACTCTACAAAAACATATCCTTTCGAAAAGTTATAAAAATTATTCCGCTAATTTCAAAACATGAATTTTCATAACTTTGTCTTTCTGTATTCACACAAAGCATTCAGTGACGTTAATTTATCTGCTTCATGTGACATGGCTTGACAACATAACCTTTACAACCATACATAGTAGCAACATGGATTCGTACTCAAATACGGAATGTTTCTAGTGCTTCTGAGATTTTCAAGGTCTATCACTTATATTTCCAAGTGTGAGCTATAAATAGGGTTTGTTCTAGTGAGATACACAAGCGTAGGATATATTGAGTGCATTAATTAATCGTGAGGCTATTTTATGATATTTTGTGTTAGCTGTATTGATTACATACCAGGATGCTTTGCATGTACAATGAAGTATTTCATCAAAACGGTGTTTGAAGGAGTTTTAAATACTGTTGTTAGAATGATAAAATAGGTGGCACGATTTATGCGAATTAAGGTGGCTGTATAAAAATATTGAACAAGTATTTTTCATGCTGTTGGCTTTCATTTTAAATACCGCCATGTTATGCTATATTAATGGTGGTCTGCTTCCCTATTAGAAGTACTTCTCATTATTTATGTCATCTTTTCGTACAATTCTTACTTTATTAAAGCAACAGATGTCACAAGTCAAGTTGCTATTTTCAATGCACTTGAATTTTCCATATCATCTCCTCCTGTTATAACAATTGTTACCTGTTTGACATTGTTCTGCGTGGTTAATACTACGAACCTGAGGCGTCATTTCCAACGAAGACGGAATTCTATCTTTATTAAAAGTAAAATTTCTCTCGTGCGAAGAAACGGATATACATGTACACACACACACACACTTACATGCATATATATATATATATATATATATATATATATATATATATATATATATATATATATATATGGATATTATGATAAAATAAATCCACTTACTAGACAAGAAAGAAGAAGAATATAAGGGGAGAATTCAAGAAATGCACTGTAAGAAACCATATGACATTATCAACCTCCTTATCATCATCATCATCACCACCACCATCATTATAATTATTGTAACCTTCAATGACAACAACAACAACTATAACAGATCATAAATTCTGAGAGAAATATCAGCTCCGTCGTCAACATATTTCGTTTTCTCTTCATCTCGTCGTCATCGTCATCGTCATCATCTTCGTCATTATGAGCAGCAGCAGCAGCAGTAGCAGCAATCAATTCAGAAACGCAACAAAAGCAACTAATAAAAAGCAAAAAAAAAAAACAAGTAATAAAAACAAAAACAAATGAGAACGTGGTTCTTCGCTAACCGCAATGATACGAATCGTTTCCTCTTCCTGTATTACAATTTAAAAAAACAAACAAACCGTAAAACAGTTACAATAAGAAATACCTGAAAAGCTGCAGCATCTGCCGCAACAATAACATCAGCGGTAAGAAGAAGGAGAAGGGGGAAAAACACAGTAAAAGAACAACAACAACACGAAGAACAGCAACAAGGAAGATAACACAAAGAAAATTCTTCGGATGTCTCTGCAATTTATAGCAGTCGTATAAGTGACATCTGATAAATAAATATCTACAAGAAAACGTGAAACATGTGTCAAGGCCTTTTTTTATCGAAAGATTTTCTTTTGTTTCATAATGGCATTAGAATGAGTTTAGTGTCACTGTCTTCTCTAATTATAATAACAGCTATAAGACTGGTTAGATTAAATTATTCTGTAAAATATTTTGTCACCATGACCTTATCAGTTGTGTTGGTTTATAAATTTCTTTTATAAATTTTAAGCTAGTGGTATTATTTATTTTATTGAGGAGGTTAACTGGCAGAATCTTTAACCTGTCGAGGTAAAATGCGGCATTTCGTACGTCTTTACTGACGTTCTGATTTCAAATTCCACCTAAGTCCACTTTTTGCCTTTCATCCCTTTGGGGGCGATAAAATAAATACCAGTTGAGTGCTGAGGTCAATGTAATCGACTTATCCCCTTTCCTGAAATTGCTGGCCTGGTGCCAAAATTTGAAACCAGTATTTATAATACTGGTTTCAAATTTTGGCACAGGGCCAACCTTTTTATGGGAAGGAAAATTGGTAGTTATGTCGTCGACCCTGAGAAGATGAAACGCAAAGTCAACATTGGCGATAGTATTATATAATATATATTGTCGTGAATCAGGTCTCATGGATCTTGTTGCATCCGTCCAAGCCTAGAAGACGAGACAGCAGGGCTTGTTTTGCATTAACGATATCCACTATAATAACAACCTCAGGTTGCCTTGTGGGATCACTTAGCGTTCGAAAACGTCTAAGGGAGTTACCAAAAATCCGATGAGTGGAACCCTAAGGCATATATGTACAGTTATACTTAATGAAGATCTTCTGCGGCTCCGTGGAAAAATACGAACTTATTGACTTGTGTTTCCTTCTTCGTGGTATATCCGTATATGAAGAGGTGGTAAGCGTACTTGGGGTACGAGACTTACTTTTGGAAACAGCTTAGTCATTGCAGAGGGAGCTACGCCACTATTTCGGTAATATCGTCGATCGACAATGAAAAAGGCCAACCATTATTGTGAATATTGCATGATATTAATGTTTTGTTTGTGAAACCATAGACAACACTTAAAACATTGAAATGAACATGAGATATTTCATTTTGAAAAATGCAATTTAGATAAAATTCATTACACGGTAATTAAAAGATAGACTAAATTAAAACGGAGTCCTATAATGGAGTCTGGATTAGTGAGTCGTGTAACATCTGATTCTAGAGACACCAGCGGAACCTTAGTCGTATACAAGTTCCTCAAGAGCAAAAAACGAAGTTAGACTAATTTAAGCGTAAGGCAGGACTTGCACTTAGAAATATGATCTAATAAAAATCTGTGTCTCAGATCAATTAACAGCAAATAGCCATTTGATTTGTGTACTGAAAGAAGAAATAGTTTGTTGAATATTGGTTTCAAACTTTTATCAGAAGGCCATCAATTTCGGAGGAGGGTGTAAATCGATTACATCGACCCAGTGGTCAACTAGTATTTATTTTATCGATCGCGAGACGATGAAAGACAAAATCGATTTCAGCGGAATACGAACTCAGGACGTAAAAACGCATGAAATGGCGCTAATCTTTTCGCTCGGTCTGCGAATGATTCAGTCAGCTCGCCTCCCCTGGATTGTTGAATATCTCAGTTATAAACGGATATGTCTTAGATACACATTGTACCAGTAATAGGATATACACCACTGATTCTACGACACGAAACAACCTCTATGTGGCCACTCAAGTCAATAGAAATAGAAGCAAAAGAGCCTCACACTTGTGCACAAAAAAGGAAATCTATATTAGTTAATTTAATCCTATTTGGACAATATATCCTTTTGTTTTCTAGGCGCAAGGCCCGAATTTTGGAGGAGGCTGCCAGTCGATTAGATCGACCCCAGTACGGAACTGGTACTTAATTTATTGACCCCAAAAGGGTGAAAGGCAAACTCGACCTCGGTAGAATTTGAACTCAGAACGTAAAGGCAGACGAAATACCGCTAAGCATTAATGTATAAGAAATTAATATATAAGAAACCATGAAACGTATTTCTTTGTGTTTCAAATATTCCTAAATGCTGGAAAGGGTTGTGTTGATGAAAAATTACATGATAGACATTAGTTCATGGGTACAAAATCGACTGGAATCAAAAAGAATATTTTTTCTACTTGCTTTGGCTTATTGAACTCACGAAACTTCTAGCGGTGTCATTAAAAAATGTTATATGAGACAAACTGGCAAACTGTCTAGAGCAGATTATCTCCCACATGCTTACCGTCATGAAACCTATGCATACGATTGTCTGTCAGGTGCTGTTTTGAACTGAAGAGATATTAATTTTATGTACATATAGACATAGCAATAATAAAATCGATATCTGAGAGATGATTGGTTGGTGCCAAAAAGTTTGATTCGTTAAAAGAGATAGAAAATGATGATAACCGAAAACTTTTACAAAATAGTAATATAAACAGAAAATAGAAGACTGAAGCAAAGTGAAAGCGATATCATTTTTAGCTAGTTTTTGTGTGGTATATAGAGATATTGAGGAAGGGGGCGAGCTGTCAGAGTTGGTAGTGCGTCGGAAAAAATGCTTAACGCTATTTCTTCCGGTTCTTCATGACCTGAGTTTAAATCTCACCAAGAACACTTTTATCTTTCATCCCTTCAGGGTCGATAAACTAAAGTACCAGTCATTTACTCGAGTCGGTCCTATCGACTTTCTCCCTCTCCTCAAAACTTCTGGCCTTCAACCCTACGAAAAATCGGCTTGTCGTTCATGGAGGATGTTGTGAAATTAGACACTTATACGCCATGGAAAACTTAAGTATTTATATATATATATGTATACGTACGTACGTACATACATACACAGTGAAATCAAAAATGAAAACTAAAATAGGAAAAACAACAGAAGTCAAAAGGACGCACACAGTGATATATTCATACTTATACACATGTATAGATATTTATATACATTATATGTATACTTATAACTTCAGACGCACACACACACACACACACACACATACATGCATACATTTATATGCCTTCACACAAACACATATACATTTTCATAAGTTGTGGAAATATTGAAAGATGTATACTGATAAACATTAGTAATGAATAAAAAAAGCAAGTGAAATATATATATATATATATATATATATATATATATATATATATATATATATATATATATATATATATATATATATATATATATATATATATATATACATGTATATATACATGTATATATGCATATATATCAATATGTTTGTGCCTCTCTCTACTTTTCCCCTCTCTCTCTCTTTCTTTCTCTCTCTCTCTCTCTCCTTCTTTCTCTCTCTCTCTCTCTCTCTCTCTCTCTCTCTCTCTATATATATATATATATATATATATATATATATATATATATGGGCATAAAGATAGCATAAAAGCGAAGTGTAGAGAGAAGAGTGAGCGAGCGAGAAAGCGACGAAGAGGGTGGGCTAAACGGTTAGCAGGAGTTGCGGACAAAATGTTGCAATACTAAGTGCTGCAAATTATCACAATAGAAGTTTTGAGAAAATCCGCTGCGGGAATTCATTAGTTGAAATACGACGTCGAAAAGCAGACATTGACAAACTACCCACTTCCTTCTGGAAAAAACAAAAAAATCTATCACTGAGTTGATGTCCAAGTATACTTGAAGTGCTATTATATTGAAAGCGAAGATATTTTTAGACATTACTGCAGGATACATACAGGCACACACAGTTATACACACACACACACACACACATAGTTGTTTGATTTTTCTCTTACAGCAATACAAACGCATGCATACAGGAACAAACATGCATACGCGTTCACTCGTTTTACGTCACGCACTTTATATCCAACTTTAGCTAATATGCTCCGGAATGTGTGGGAAATTACCTGCTGCATAGAGATTGGCGCGTTCTCCCGGGCAAATTTGTTTCGTGCTCTTTCCCTTCCTATTATGAAACCACAACAATCTATAGGGGATCCGTGATCTTTTCGGTCTTAACAGACATTCAATATACATATATATATATATATATATATATATATATATATATATATATATATATATATATATATATACATACATATATATATATATATATATTTATATATATATATATGTATGTATGTATGTGTGTATTTTATTCTTTTATTTGTTTCAGGAATTTGACTGCGGCCATGCTGGTGCACCGACTTTGGTCGAACAAATCGACACCAGGACTTATATTTTGTAAGCCTAGTACTCGATCTATCGGTCTCTTTTGCTAAAGCGCTAAGTTACGGGGACAAACACAGACACACAAACATACACACACACACACACTTATATATATATACGACGCACTTCTTTCCAGCTTCCGTCTACCAAATCCACTCAGAAATCTTTGGTCGGCCTGAGGCTATAGCAGAAGAGACTGCCTAAGGTGCCACGCAGTGGGACTGAACCCGTAACCATGTGGTTGATAATCAAGCGACTTACTACACAGCCACTCCTGCGCCCATACATATATATATGTGTGTGTGTGTGTGTGTGTGTGTGTGTGTGTGTGTGTGTATGTGTGTGTGTGTGTGTGTGTGTGTAGATATATAACACTCCACTTGGTGTGTGTTTAAGAAGCTTTCTTTGCAACCAGGTAGTTTCGGTTTCGGTTTAACTGCGCAGCGCTTCGGCAAGTATCTTCTGTTACGGCCCCAGGCCGACCAGTACTTTGGATTTGGTAGACGGAAACTATGTATGTATGTATGTATGTATGTATGTATGTATGTATGTATGTATGTATGTATGTATTTATGTATGTATTCATATATGTATCTATATATGTACGTATTTATGTATCTATGTATGTATATATTTATGTATGTATAAATGTATGTATTTATGAACGCATGTATGTATGTGTGCGTGCGTGTGTGTGTTTATGTTGTTCGGACTGAGGACCCAGTCGACAGGTCTCTGATATTAAATAAAATATTAAACACTTACGGAATGCAAATTAAGAGCCCCAGTAGTATGACGCCATTGTAATTGTTGAATATATAAACAGAATGATTATTTATTACTTTGGCATTGATCAGATTTATGTGGACACCTCTGACAAGAACCGAATAGCGTTTGAAAATCAATTAAGGCTGGTCATCACGTTTTTCAGTCTACAGAGAAATAGCTTAATTTGCCTTACTTATTATAAAGGTTACATATATATGTGTGAGTACTTGTGATTGTTCTCCGCCATCCACTACCTGAAAATTCATGTTTGTTTACATCCCCGTAACTTATAGATTCGCCCAAGGTGCACAATACAATTCGTACCATACTTAAAAATTAGTAATAGCGCTAATTGTTCGGTTAAACACTTCCAGGTGATGCCCCAGCATGGTTGCAGTCCATTCAGGGAAAGAAATAAGAAGAGAAAAACATGTAACCGAAATTATGACACTCTTTCCTTTATCGACCAGTCACACACGTAACATATTAACCCATACTGAGATTCTCTCGTACTTCAACTCTTTCTGTGAAGTAAAAGAACTGAAGTAACCCATGCTTCACACTACCTTCTACACTAAACATTTCTCTGAGTGAATGAAAGCGTAAGAGACCTCTTTATGGTAGACGAGTGTCTCGTCTGATCAGCTTACTGTCGTACATTTTCTTCTTAGGTTATACCAATGCATGTCGTATAGTCTTGGGTTTCAATAAAGAAGTTATTCGTGGACAATCCACCTGCAGGAAATAAGTCCCATCCCGTTAAATCACATCCACTCGTTTTAAATTTAGAAGGGATACTTTTCATAATATAGTCCTTTATATGGAAAAAAATGTAAAATAATATGTATAAACATATATCATCATCAACATCATCA
>NC_142934.1:7345922-7350922 GCF_046866305.1 Octopus bimaculoides | reverse complement strand
TGGTGGTTGTGGTGTTTATGGTAATAGTGGTTGTAGTGATGGCAATAACATTAGCAACAGCACGAGTCTTAGCAGCAGTTGCGTTATTATTATTTATTATTATTATTATTATTATTATTATTATTATTATTATTATTATTATTATTATAAAGGCGGCGAGCTGGCAGAATCCTTAGCACGCCCCACTACGTTCTAATTTGAAATTCCGCCGAGGTCGACTTTGCCTTTCATCCTTTAGCGGTCGATAAATTAAGTACCAGTTGAACACTGGTTTCGATGTAGTCGACTAGTCATGTAACTTAGCGGTTCGGCAAAAGAAACCGATAGAATAAGTACTAGGCTTACAAAGAATAAGTCCTGGGGTCGATTAGCTCGACTAAAAAGGCGGTGCCCCAGCATGGCCACAGTCGAATGACTGAAATAAGTAAAAGAAAGAGTAATGAGTCTACTAAATGTTTTGTTTAACCATTAAACTATTAATGTATATATTGTACGTGGTTCAGCGATTATACAGACGGGACACACACATTTTTGTATACATGTCTCCTTTGTAATGCAACACATAGAATTCACGAACCTTCTACTTTAAACATCACTTCCGTCTATTAGATCAACGATGACTTACAAATTTATTCTTAATACGTTTCAGTGGATTAAAACATGAATATGTTAATCGCTGTTGTATTCGTCATAGGAGAGCAACTCTTCCTTGACTACCTTCACAACACAGTAGATTTATTCGTACAATGGGTTTATTATTAAATCAACCTCCTGTTAATTCACAACCAGGGAACACCTTAGGCGCAGGCAATAAAATAAACCCTGATCCTATAAGGGAGCATCAATGTGGTCAATCGACCAACTAGAAATAAATTGACAAATTTCCCTTAAGTCTAATCGTAGCTTAGCAAAATTAGAAGAACACAGTTTATTTCTAGTTAGGCATATGTCTTCTATTATAGCTCCGGGCCGACCAAAGCCTTGTGAGTGGATTTGGCAGACGAAAACTGAAAGCCTGTTGTATATATATATATATATATATATATATATATATATATATATATATATATATATATATATATATATATATATATATATATATATGTCCGTGTGTGTGTGTGTTGTGCGTGTATATATATATGTGTGTGTGTGCGTGTGTGTGTTTATGTGTGTCTGTGTGTGTGTCTGTATCTCTGTGTCTGTATCTGTGTATCTGTGTGTGTTTTTGTGTGTGTGTTTGTCCCCGCATCACTGCTTGATAACTGGTGTTGTTATGTTTAGATTGCCGTAACATAGATGCTCGGCAAAATAAGCAGATTGAATAAGTATCAGGGTTTAGAAAAAAAAAGAAAAAAAAAAAAAGGTAAACAGATTCTTCATGGCGGTGCCCCAGGATGGCCGCAGCCACATGACTGAAACATGTGGAAGAATAAAAGAATGTAAAGAAGAAAAGAAGACTACATATTAATCACAATGGTAATTCCTTTTATTTCAGGTGTGTTCAATAAAACCTGACGGAGAGGTAAAAACACAAACTAGTTCTTGATATTGCATGCGACATAGAATATCTTTGTCAAAACTCTACCACTCACAAGGCAGCGAGCTGGCAGAAACGTTAGCACGCCGGGCGAAATGCTTAGCGGCATTTCGTCTGCCGTTACGTTCTGAGTTCAAATTCCGCCGAGGTCGACTTTGCCTTTCATCCTTTCGGGGTCGATATATTAAGTACTAGTTGCGTACTGGGGTCAATCTAATCGACTGGCCCCCTCCAACTAAACAAAAAAAAAACTCTACTACACACACGTATACACACACGCAGACACGCAGACATGTTTCTGCCAGCTCACCTCCTTTATGGCATGAACAAAATTACGGAACGTGAGCGCTAAGCAGTTATGAGTGAAATTGCAATTTTGTTACCAGTTCGAATATTCTTGATGCACGTTCGAACCGAAGAACAAGCTACTCACTGCGTTTTGTCACGGAGGATATATATCTCGCTTGTTGACAAATGGTGTGTTTACACCTAGTGCCATCTACTTAGACTCTGAGATGCTAGAATTTCGGAGTAGTTATCTTCTCATCGGCCACAGACACTAGGTAGACGACACTGACAAAACGCAGTGAGTAGCTTGTTCCCCAGTTCGAACGTGCATCAAGTATATTCGGACTGATAATAACATTGCGATATGAGCAGAGGTTTCTTCTTGAAGAGAGCTAAGGCCCAACAATTCCTCTCAGAATTTTTTGGTTCAGAGTCAGCATATGTTAAACGAGGGACACGTCGATTACTCTGATACCATTACTTGACTTTTGTTTAAATTCTTTAAATTGTTTCAGCTTTAATGGTGCGGTCTTGCTGGGACACCATTGTAAATTCATTTAACAAAACTTGAGACGATGAAAGCCGATGCTGAGCTTGACGGATTTTAAAGTCACGACGTAGAAACAGACGAAAAGTTGTTAAACATTGTTTTTTCCCAACGTGCTCACCATTTTCTCAGTTCCCAACCTTAAAGATACATATTAATATTAATGCGAACGTAAACAACAAAAATGTTTTAACAGTTGAGCCTCACCATGGTTAATGGAACTGTAAAACATATACACTTCGAATATCCCTATAAAATAAATGCGATTTCAGTAATTTTCAATAACTTCATTTCGGGAAAAGAGACACGGAACAACATCGGTATCTCGTCTGTCATCTGTAATTTTTGTTTTTACTTTTAAAACACTCACAGATTCCTATAAAAAGTAATTGATCAATTTACATTTTGCACTTTATCAATATTATTAGTATTCTATATTTAGTCACCCATTTTTTTTTATCATAGTCCAAGATAAATTTTATTGCTCTTTTTAGATTATGAATGTGTTGCAAATGATATATTCTATCAAAATAGAACAAAATGCAGAATAAATTGCATAAATTGATATATTCTATTATAAACAAAAGAACTGAAAAATGTATTCACTTCTATGACAAGTGTGATTGGTAGCAAGATAAAATTATTGTTAAATTAAAAAAAAAAAATGTTCAATTTCAGCATGAAAAAAATGTTATGAATGTGTGTATATGTGATTGCACACATGTGAGTGCATGTATATGTCTCCATGAACGCGGCAATACGCGCAAGTACATATATGTGTGATGTTGCAATCTAGCCAACGTGTGTTTCCAATGAAAGCATGAAATGTTGTTCTCGATCGATATAGAAAACTTTTCTGTTCCGTTGATGAAACGGATATCGAAATGGATGAAATTGTAAGAGCAGCTAACAACAGGGCATAGGGCTGAAACTTATAGCATCCCTGGTTGTGTTTTGTAGTATTGTCACATAGCTGTAACGGCTATTTTCTCGCGATCGGTGTGAGGTATCGGCTGCGGTAAATGTCAGGTACGTGAGCTGACTGATTTTGAACTGCTCACATTTGTGAATACATGGCTCGCATTGTGAATACTTAACGTGCTTTGTGTCTGCATAGTCGTTGGTGTGTGAGCTGCCTGTCTACTGTATGTCTCTGTCGATCTGTTTGCCTCCAATGAATTACCTGTCCGAGCGTAGTTAAGTATACCTGTTAATAAAGGGTCATATTTATAGATAGTTCGATCAAAAGAATTAATTGAAATTAATTCGACCACCGAATAATTTTGGGTCACAATTTTCTTTACTGGCTCGTGAGGAAAGTTTTTCTTCCCTTTCCACAATAAATTCACTACAAACATATTGAACGATTTCGGTTTGACCTACAACATTGAAATGTATTTGTATAATTCAAAAGTACTTTGATCACAGATTTTCTCTGACAGCCAGCTCGGTGCTAGAAGTTCAATCGTTGTTCATTTTTCTGTACGGCTGAGCGAAGAGGAGGAAAACCATTACTCATGGCTTTCCAAGGACTCCCAGACCAAAATAAGATAATTTGGCACGGTTGAATAAACAGTAAACCTGTTTTGGCGACAATACGATTTGGTATTGGAGGCAAACACAAGCACACAGACATGCACGCGTAGAAATATACACATACATATAAAGAAGGGGGAGAGAGAGAGAGAGACACTACATATACATACAAACATAACTAGATGCTCATACATAGTGAAATAGAAAGAGAAAGAAAGAGAGGGAGAGATAGCGAGAGTGAGAGTGAGAGTGACAGACAGACAGACAGAAGGAGAAAGAACGGGACAAACATTAAAACGAGAAAACATTAAACGTCTCATGGGAAACAAGTTAACGTCAACTCAGTGATGCGAAATAGGCGGTGCCATGAGATCTGTACCAAAACCTCTCATGCTCCTCCTAGACTGGTGGTGGTGGTGGTGATGTGGAGGTAGGTGAAAAGCCGAAAAGGAAATGCGACACTGAGGTTGCTACAGTAGGAAACAACACCTCAAAATATTGAATCTTCTGACAGAGGCTTAATTCAGATGCTTACGAGAGAAATGCTTCCCCTAATGGACGCAATGCTTCATGTTATGCGTAATTTAAGATTTCGATAAGAGCTAAGCTACAGTGTCTTGGACGAAAGGAATATATTTTCTTTTAAAAGGCGAAGACATGGCTGTATGGGTAAGAATCTCGTTTTGCAACAATACCCCTACGTTCTAAAGCCTTGTGAGTGACTTTGGTAGACGGATACTGTGAGGGAAACCTGTCCTAAACAAAATGGCATTACTTTTTGGCTTACCCTCGTACAAATAATGTACATTTTGTTCTCCCTCTCTTTCTTTCTCCCTCCGCTGGTGTCCATTTGGAAGCTGTTTTCGAGTGGCGTTCTTCTGGTAGTCGAAATTTGTGACCAGCTAGTTATAATCTCCGTTCTGTGAGGATTTCGCTAAGCGGCTTTGCGTTGGCTCTCTTTACGACGTAGTAGAACAACTTCTTTCAGCTAAATGAAAATTATCTGCTAATCCAACACATTTTTGACGGCAAAGCGATCAAAATCTGGATTGTTGTAATCTTATCTTTTCGTTGGATGAAATCCAATGAGAA
>NC_142934.1:7323422-7340922 GCF_046866305.1 Octopus bimaculoides | reverse complement strand
TGCAATCGATGTTATTTGTGATAAATATACGAAAACCGAGCTCCCTAAATTCAAATTCTGCATAAAGCTAAAAATATGTACGAATATAAAAATGATTAATATGCAAGCGTCGAAGTATAATTATGCAGACAGCAATCATAAATGCATTCTGATTAATAATTATAATTCTATCCCATTCCAGTTAAATTTAGGCAGCGTTAATGTACTTCCTTTCCAACTGCAGTTAGATATTTCCATGAATGGAATGTAATAACAGGGCATGAGTCTCAATTAAATGTTTTTCCCTTTGAGTAAAACAAGAACATAATGACTTCTTATTCCTACTTCCTCCCTTGAAAAATTGCAATTTGATTGCATAAAGTTATTGGATTTTTGAAGATAGTAAAAACCTTCTCTACATCTCTAGAAGCAAACTTAAGACGTCCGTGCAGTGAAAGTCGAAAGATATTGTTTCAGTGAGAATAGAAACCGGCCCGCAAGCCGACTAGATTCGTACTTTTTATTCTACTGATTATTTAAAGGATTTAAAATTTTTTTCCTTCGGTATTACAACTAATAATACCGACTTGCCTGTTTCCATGGCATGTAAATGACCAAGAACACAACATCCTCACTGAAAGGGATGCCGGTTCATTGCATGTTTCAAAATCATTCACTTAAAAGAGAAGCATCACGTCGACTACATCAAACCAAGTAATTTATGGGCACTTTATGTTATCAACCGCGAAACTTCGGGGAATTTGAACTCAGAACATAGAGGGGGGGGGGAACAATGTCATTAAATGTATTCCTTGACTTGTTAATAATTCTGCCATCTCGCTGCTGCCTAACGGAAAGGATTATAACTATTATTATCACCTAAAGTAGCTGGTCTTGTGAAAAAAATGGAAACCATTATATCTGTGAAGTAATTATGACCATATATGCGCGGGAGCGGCTGTGTGGTAAGAAGATTACTTCTCAACCATACGGTTCCGGGTTCAGTCCCACTGTGTGGCACCTTGGGCAAATGCCTTCTACTACTATAGCTTCAGTTCGACCAAAGATTTGTGGGTGGATTTGGTAGACGGAAACTAAAAGAAGCCCGTCGTATATATATATATATATATATATATATATATATATATGTATATATGTATTTATTTATCTATGTATGTATGTATTTGCGTATCTGTGTTGCTTGACAACCGATGTTGGTGTGTTTACGTCCCCGTATCTTAGCGGTTCAGCAAAAGAAATCTAGAGAATAAGTACTAGGCTTACAAAGAATACGCCCAGGGTCGATTTGTTCGACTAAAGGCGGTGCTCCAGCATCGCCGCAGTCAAATGTCTGCAATAAGTAAAAAAATAAAAGAATATTCGAATGATTAGGACATTCCTTGATGACTAATTCTCTTTTTGTGGTGATAAACATGGGATACACGGTTCTTGTGATGTTCTTGACGTTTTTAGAGGTATCGGTGACTCAAGTGAAAGGAGGTTATTTTAATAATTAAATCCAGGTGAGAACAACACTTACATTCATGGAATTACGGAATGTTGGATTCCCCTATTCCGCTTAAAATACCCACTAGTATCCCCAAATCACCTTGATAATAACATAACACTCTAATAAGGGCTCAAAATATGTCATGTAAACACCAAAAGACCAAAGAGGCGATATATTGGTAGATTCTACATTCCACCCACCTCTAATATCGTTGCTCCATACAGACTAAGTTTGAACGGCCAGTATTTTCACGCACAAATCATATGTGATGTTATATTTGGAAGACTCACGTGTCATGATAATAGACAAATGCCCTAAACTTACATTGATGTTATCATGAGACGCACACAAGATGAAACTGAAGACCTAAAAAGGCTACTTGAGGGACAGATATTTGTGGTGCGGCATTTCCGAAACGCTTTTCGGTTGTGAACGTTTGAAGAATAAGAAGATGAAGAAGATACCACCAAATTGTCCAATGTATTCACTAGAATCTCCATTTCTAAGTCCACAGTTGTTTATTTGATGTCAAATACTTATTATATTAGTATTAGTATTAGCCCATATTACCTTTATTAATTCCAATATCCGAAGGACATTTCCTGTTATTACTTAATAAGAGTCTAGCAGAACTGACTGCTAAACAGCGTGAACTACATCTTGCGCTTGCTTCCCGCAGATATAGACAGAAAATATGTTAATAATATCAATACTACCAAAAGCAATTACAGACTGCGTCTATAAAATCGATATTACTGACAAAATTTGCAGACTGCCTCCAAAGAAGGTTGGCTATCTGTAACAACATCCGAATACTACTTCCATTCTACATTAGTAGGAGACTACCATCTACCGTTAAATTATATATAGATTTATATAGATGCGTTTCTAGAAGCTAGGTAACGTCGCATAATATGGCATGACACTCATAAACTAGTGAAGATTTAAGACCGGCTATTTTATCCTGAAATAGTATCGACTGCCTTGTTCGTATTCGCTTATAGAAAATTAATTTGTATTTTTCATGTAGTCTAAATTATATACCCACACACAAACGTTGCCTATATATATATATATATATATATATATATATATATATATATATATATATATGTATGTATGTATATATGCGTCAAATATCTACTTACATATATGCATATATATATATATATATATATATATATATATATATATATATACATGCACACACAAGCGTGCATGTGTATGGGTGTATATGTGTGTAGGTATGCATACCATTTACTGTGCATTTCCTATGCGTATTGATGTGGATGTGCATTTCGATATGAATGTTTGTGATGCTGTTTGTGTATATAAAGATACGCACATGCGTATATATAATACATACATACCTATATATATATATATATATTTATATACGTACGAACGTATTTATGTACGTATGCTTGCATTCATGCATTTGTGTATGTATGTATGTATGTATATATGTATGTATGTATGTATGTATGTATATTTGTATGTATGTATGTATGTATATATGTATGTATGTATGTCCGTACGTATGTAGGTAGGTATGAATGTAGGTATGTATGGATGTATATATGTAGGTGTGCATGTATGTACGTATATATATATATATATATATATATATATATATATATATATATGTATGGATGTATATATGTAGGTGTGCATGTATGTACGTATATATATATATATATATATATATATATATATATATATATATATATATATATATATATATATATATACGTACATACATGCACACCTACATATATACATCCATACATACCTACATACATACCTATATATATATATATATATATATATATATATATATATATATATATATATATATATATATATATATATATATATATATGTATGTATCTATGTATGCATGTACGAACGTAGTATGCATTTATGTATGTACGTACGTACGTACGTATGTATGTACATACGTATGTATGTATGTGTGCATGTACGTACGTATGTATTCATGTATGTACGTACATATGTATGCATGTATGTACACAGACAGAATGTAACAATAAGCACTCATTATGTAAAATAAGCTTAATAAAAATAAAACCATTTGAACGGAGATCTCATTGCATTGTTATATATTCCCGGATTCTATAGCCTGTAATTCATAAAAAAAAGATCTCATTTAGCTCGTTCCATGTTTTATACTTTGGTGAAAATGGGGATTCTATACCGCTATTCCGAGATTTAAGTAATTATAATGTAAAGTTTAATATTTGAAATGTTTAAAATGTAACAGTTAACGAGGCATTTGTGTATGAAATTAGTAACATAAACGACTGAGTAAAGACATTATGGAACTAGACAGGAGGAGAATGGTTGGGAGAGAGACGGAACGGAAGTGTAGGGAGAGAATAATGAACTATAAAAGAGGAACAAAGGAGAGAGAAACGAAGAAGAAAACGAAGAAAAGGAAGAGGAGGCGGGTGATGAAATGTAAGATGATGATAATGATGATGAGGATGAAAAATAAGGGGAAGGAGATGGTGTAGATGACCCCTTTGGAGTTATATAGGTTCTTAAGGCCGGTTTACCGGTTTCGTTGGCCCGTGCATTCCTCCCTAGGTGGGACATCGGTCCGTGATGCGATTAATGATTTTTTCCAGCTGAGTGGACTGGAGCAATGTGGAATTAAGTGTTTTTACACAAGAACACAATGCAGTACCTGGTCCGGGAATCGAAACCACAGTTTTACGACCATGCGTCGCACTTACCACTGAGCCATGCGCCTTCACTGTGGGATATCTGAAATAAATCTAATTTGAATACGATCTTTCCTGCATAATGCATTCACACATGGAAGTTGAACCAACGAAAGACCATTTACGTGGTCAAACAACTTGCTAGAAATGGCAGCAAAAATTCCCCTAAAACCACACCCTGTAATTAAAAATGGAAGAATAAATTGGATAATAGTATTTCGGGATTTATTATACCTTGAAAAAGTTAAAAAAACAAAATGATTATGTCTGGAACAACAACACCAGGAAGCGTTTAAATCGTCAGAGCGCTCATAGTTGAGAGCGCTCATAGTTGAGAGCGCTCATAGTTGAGTGTTTTGCAATAAGAACGAGAATGTAACGTCAGTCGCTTTCTTCCCTTAGAATTGAACAATCAAACGTTGACTCAACAAAATATTTACGTATCATACAGCACATCTACAATTTACAGCGAATAAATATAGGTTCACCCGTGGCTGTGTGGTAAGATGCTCGCTTCCCAACCACTTGATGGGGTGGAGGTCAGACCCACTATGCGGCTCCTTGGGCAAGTGTATTCTATCATAGCCTCGGGACGGTCAAAGCCTTGTGGAGGCATTTGGTGGACGGAAACTGAAAGAAGTCTGTCGTATGTGTGTAGAAGAATTTTCCATCCTTCCCGAGCGTTAATCAAATACACCTGATTGTTGTTCCTACACCTGTCTTCGTCTGTTGCTGTCTGTAAATTTCAACTATATATATATATATATATATATATATATATATATGTGTGTGTGTGTGTGTGTGTGTGTGTTTATGTGTGTGTACGTACGTATATGTATATGTGTATATATATTATATATATATATATATATATATATATATATATATATATATATATATATATATATATATATATATATATATATATATATATATATATATATATATATATATATATATATATATATATATATATATATATATATATATATATATATATATATATAACTTAAAAAAAAAACATGAGGTCGATTCTTTCGACTAAACTCACCAAGGCTGTGCTCCAGTATGGCAAAAATCCAATACCTGAAGCACGTAAAAAAAAAATTACATTATGCAATATGGCCTTCACCTTTAAAGAAAGCATGGTGCGCTAGAGAAGAATATGTCTACTATTTCTAGCTTGTCAAGTGAGCAAGTCGAGGCTTCTTTTGTTTTCTCGGCTATCAATCGATTTTATTTTAATATCTGTAGATGGAATCTTAAACAAAGAATATTATTCCAATGCGAAACAAACGTCTGTATTTGTTTATTTATGTACAAAAAAGGTCATAAATATGAATATAGAAATGATTTATCACATGAACGCTGAGAAACTCTCAGAAGTATTCTATTAAACGCAATATAATGAAATGTTTTGTGTTTTTAAAACAACAAAATTTACGGTTATTATTCGGCCAAATCAATATTAATTCGATCCCTGTAACTTTAAGTAGAAATAGTAGTAGTAGTAGTAGTAGTAGTAGTAGTAGTAGTAGTAGTAGTAGTAGTAGTAGTAGTAGTAGTAGTAGTAGCAGCAGCAGCAGCAGTAGTAGTAGTAGTATTAGTCCTTTCTGCTATAGGCACAAAGCCTGAAATTCTGTTGGAGCGGAATAGCCAATGACATCGAACCCCCAGTGCATAACTAGTACTTAGTTTTCGATCCCGAAAGTAGGAAGGGCAGTATCGGATTCGGAAAAATAATAATAGTAATAGTAATAATAATAATGGTGATGATGATAATGATAATAAATCATATTAGGCGGAGGAAAAAGTTGGTGCTCCGTGTTAAAATAATGCATTTTATATATTTTTGTGGTGAGCGCGTTGTCCAGTTCATGTGATGTTCAATGGTGACTCACGGCACATGACCTTTTTTCCTCAAACTTGTAATAATAATAATAGTAATGACGAGGAAGATGATGATGATGGGGGTGGTGGTGGTGGTGGTGGTGCTAGTAGTAGTAGTAGTATTAGTAGAAGTAGTAGGAGGAGGAGGGGAGAAGAAGGGGTACTTGAGGAAGGGAAAGGGTAAGTGGAAAAAAGTAGGAAGAGGGAGATGAAGAGAATGATTTTGATCATGATGAAGAAAATGAACAGGAAGAAGAAGAAGAAGAAGAAGAAGAAGAAGAAGAAGAAGAAGAAGAAGAAGAAGAAGAAGAAGAAGAAGAAGAAGAAGAAGAAGAAATTAGATAGAATAATGGAATAGTAGATGAAAGTTTAAAGAGAAAGTAAGGCTAAACCGCCTGAATAAAAGATACAAATATAACAAGAAACAAAGCAATTAACACACCACGAAAAATAAAAATAAAACAATAAGGTAGTAGCATTCGCAGCACCAGCAACAGCAATAATAAGAGAAACTGTAACACCATTTTCTGATGTATAATTTTACCATCCAGGTTAAATGCATAGAGAAATGTCAGCAAAAAACCGCCATTTTGAAAAAAGTAACTAACTACTTAAAAAGAAAAAAGATGATTGCGTTTGATTGATTTTTAATGTCGTCTAATGTGTGACATAACACTACGATCATACAATCCATTATATACTATCGACTGTCGCCTTGCATAGGTAGCTAACCTTGTGTGTCAAGCCAAGTGACTGATCTCGTTTTGATTTATATTAGAAGCTATTTGATTTTCCTAACGTCCTTTGAAAAATGCACGAACGAGCTTTTGCACTGCTTATAAATCTTAACCATTGTGCACATGTGAAAATCAAATAATCGTTATTTACCTCAAGGATGGTTAGAATGACATGTCAGCAACAACTGTTGGATGCGTACTGTATCTAGCTAGATTCGACGGTTTAGTCTGAGTTCAAATTCCACCGGAATAAATTTCATAATTATATATTAATTTATAAATTAGCTGTGAGCGACAGAAACGACCTCCGATTCAATATGCGTTGTGAACAACACACCAAACTTCGATTAGATGTTCTAACAGAAATTAATATATATAATTATATATTAATTTAGAATTACCACCAAAGTCGCATGGCACATGCACACACACACATATTCAAGATTTAAATGCGTGATACTATTAGCATTATAACTCCGATAACGCAGGTGCTATGAAATTAATAGACACTCTCAATAGACAGAGTAGTTTGTTGATACCTCTAATAACGAGACAGTGCAGATAATCTCAATTTGATGGAGAGAGTGAGCTTATGTACAGTACAAACATTTCATTACTATAAGCAAATCATGTGTGGTTGTTCAACAATAAATTACAGAACCCTCATACGCGTCTAACCACGGAAGAGTCCATTTTGTATTAATATATATGGTGGTTATCTACTCCTTATGCAGAGTCCATTATATATGAATATACATGCCCACGGGCATATGGTGTAGTGATTAAGAGCGCAGGCTACTAACCCTAAAATTCCAGGCCGTGATCTGAATAATAATAATAATGATGATAATAATAATAATAATAATAATAATAATAATAATAATAATCATAATAATAATAATAATAATAATATATGGTGGTTGTCTACTCTTTATGTAGTGTCTGATCACCTCTTGTACTTCCACCTTAGATTTATCATAACATCTGTTGTGGGTTTTTTTTTAAAAACCAGACAATGTTTTGCAAAGACACCTATATAAATTGCATATCTGCTTCGAACTGTCAAGAACTGCAGTTAGGTTCTGATCTTTGTCGATTTTAAAATGTCTTTCGAGGGCTCCGTTAGATTTACTGACTTTATGGCATATATTTGTATTTATATAACTATAATATATATAATGAACTGAATTATAATACATCAAGGGAACTTACTTTATTCGACACCGTTAGGTTTAAGAAATGCAGCAATATTATATTATATTCTTTCATTTATTTTGTCCTGCGACATAAAAGAATCAACGAGAGTTTCCATTATCTACTTTCAAATACAAGAGAGGGATATTTTAAAATTCGTTCCAACCACCAGAGTTTTTTCAAATTTTCGCCAGATTTTCTACAAATTTCCTTCAGTGATCTAATCGTGCGTGCTGATAAGGGAAATAACATTCATTTATTTCTCGAAATTAATTATAAAAATGTTACAAACCTTCTAAGCTTTATGACTCAACCAATCGGAAGCTTCTTTTGCCGACATACCGGAAGTCACGATTGTCTGTTTTCATCCATGAAAGCAGTAATTAACTGTAACGTTCGCAGTGTGATGAGCAAGCATAACTACATCAGTGTAGAAATTTGTCGAAACGTCTGGCGAAAATTATAAAACATTCTAGTAGTTGGAATGATTTTAAAAAGGTTTCCAGCAGAGTATAAAGATGAGTATAAATATGCTGCCATATTTGTTGCAGTGCAAATGAAATTTTGGTCTCAAATACTCATATACAGGGTTCCGGTCCTTTAGAATGATGGGGCTATATTTTACTTTTACTTGTTTCAGTCATGTGACTGCGGCAATGCTGGAGCACCACCTTTAGTCGAACAAATCGCCCCCCAGGAAGTATTCTTTGTAAGCCTGCTGCTTATTTTATCGGGCTCCTTTGCCGAACTGCTAATTTACGGGGACGTAAGTACATCAACATTGGCGGTGAAGCTATGATGGAGGGACAAATACAGATACACACATAAGTATACACATACGCACAATACACACACACACACACACATACATATATATATATATATATATACGACGAACTTCTTTCAGTTTCCGTCTGCCAACTCCACTTAAAAGGCTTTGGTCGCTCATAGGCTATTGTGGAAGAGACTTGCCTAAGTTGCCTCGTAGTGGGACTGAACGCGGAACCATGTGGCTGGGAAGCAAGCTTTTTACCACACGGCCACGCCTAATAATGTTTACTCAATGTACCTCTTCTAAATGTTATAAAAATGTGTAAAAGAATCATTTTATTAAATCTGTGTTTTTCCTCGTTATTTAAGGATTTGACTTCACTTTATATCACGTGACCTGTGTAGAGTAACGATGATTGTAGATCACTCGTTTCCGACTGTTCATTGAACCTTTGATGAAGAACACCACAAAGCGTGTCTGTGACACTCGCTCGGAACTAGCACCGCAAATTATTTTATAGAATGTCTACGTCAAAGGATACACAAGAAAACACACACACACACACACACACACACACACACACACACACACACACATACATACACACACATATTTACACCCACACGCATGCACACATATTCCATGTATGTATATATTCGTGTGCAAGTATGTGCGCTTGTATGCGCGTGTGTATCTTTCGTGTATGTGTGTATATCTATTTATGAACTCTCTGTATCTACTTATCCATGAAGAACTTCCATGGAATTGCGTTTTATAGCTTTATTTTTTACCGTTTTCTACTTAATTCTGTTAATACTCACATCTGTATTATTAGTTTATAACTGCTTAGATGACATTAACAGAAACAGGATTAACTCCATGCCTCTGTGCGCATGTGTATGTATATGTGTGTGTATACGTGTGTCTGCATGCCTGTGGTTATGTGCTTATTTTCCAAATGTATGTTTTCAAAAAGAACAGCATGTCTTAAATACATCAGTACTAAATCAAAATTTAAGTGTAGAAACATTTTCATAGTTAGAAAAATTTATTTAAATAAATGAATATAAATAATATCTAACAAAAATAAATAACTAAATGAATGAATAATAAATATAGTTCCTAAATGTATATGGAATAGTTTGAATAAAAAAATTATCAAACGGGATATGGAAGTCTTATAAAGTGAAAAATAAGAGAGCATTTTTTTACTGTATAAATAAATAAATATGAATAATTTTTTAAATATATATCACCATCGGCATTGATCACATTCGAGGAAAACAAAATTGTATGATTTTTTTTGATTACTAACCTTTCATACCGATATCGCTACACGAATTCATCTCACGTATATCTCATGTTTTACATAAATATTTTTGTACAGTGTTATTTACTGTGACAAGCGATAGTAAATATTAGTTGTCTGTTTATTTTAGATATCAAAAGAATTTTGGTGTTTGATCGTAACACGCTCGCAAATGAAAAAAATTAAAATATTTGGCAGTGAACCAAAAATAAGCTCTAAATCCTTCCTATTTAAAAAACCGAACTTCCCAGGAAAAGAAAAAAGAAAGAAAATGAGAAAGAAGAAGAAAGGGATTTGATGTCAAACTTAATTCTTAATCATGTCAGTCACTGGTGCCGCTTTGCTACGGCACCGCCTTGAAGTACTTACCTTGTTTTAAGTTTGATACTTAAATATATCGGTCTCTTTTGTCTAACCGCTAGCGGTATGGGGAGGTAAACACCGGTTGTCGAAACGTAATGGGAGATCAAGTCACATAAACACACACACACACACACACACACACACACACATATGAAACGAGCTTTCAGTTTCTGTCTACCAAATCCACTCGCAAGGTTTTGATTACTTTGAAGACACTTAGCCAAGGTGCTACACAGCGGGACTACACCCGGAATCATGCAGTTGGGAAGCAAACTTCTTAGTCTGTATATATTCATACATATACGTACACACGCGCGCGTGTGTATTGTCTGGGTGTGTATTGTGTGTGTGTGTATGTGTGTGTGTGTGTGTTTACTTTTGTTTGTGTCTCTGTCCCCATCAACACGACATCTGGCGTTGCATTGTTTACGCTCCGTAACTTAGCAGTTTGGCAAAAGAGAATGCTAGAATATGTAATATGTACTAGACTTGGAATATAAGTACAGCGGTCAATTTCTTTGACTAAAATCTTCGAAAGCTGTGCCCCAGCATGGCCGTAGACCACTGACTGACATAAGTGAAAGTTAAATGGTAAAAGATAATCCACATGGAACAAAAATGAAATCACAAAAATAAAAAAAGTTTTTCTTTCAAAATTTTAGATATGATTTAAAAAATATACTTTTAGAAGTACATTACAACAGGTAACACAACAAATATGAAAGCTATTGCTTGCAAGAATATTCTTTTTTCTCACTGGCTTTGTCTTATTCTGAATCCGAAAATTCTCAGAGGGTTATATGATGGATTACGTTTTTTAAAATCAATTTCAATATTAATGTAAATCTTTACGCAAATGTATTTTGCAAAAACTCAGTATTTTAAAAAGTAGTCATATTTTTAATGGCATGAAACACAACTTAACTTTTCTGTTGCTGCTCTGTGTTTTTGGCTTTGAACTTTCTTCGTTGAAAAACACTGAACCGTTTCAGACGTATATTTACTACAGAAGTTTATCATAACTAACATTACATGTTTAAGTTAAACTTACGTGGGCTCAATTTCTATGGCGATAACATTACATAAGGTTAATAATCTGAAGTAAATAATATATTAATGTTTTCGTCTGATATGAATGCCAGTAGTGATATACGTTAAGAAAAAATAAAGTCTTTTTTTATCTATGTCTCTCGTGGAATCGTTTCAATAATATCTTGAAACTATTTCATATTTCATCTTTGTATAATTTCGATTTTTCTTTATTAAAATGTTTTACTTCAATCCTGTAAATATTTGAAAGTTTTGTCAAACGTTTCTGTCGCTAAACTTTGATTTACTACATTTGTAGAAGTAATTGCTTTTATTGAACAACATTGCAGAAAAAGAGCACCGAGCAAGCGAAAAGTAACGACACAAAGATAAATATGTCTGAACCGGAAAAAGATCTTAACAACGAAATTGCATCTTCTCACGTAATAACATCTAAAATAGCTCGAACGCTCTGATGTAGAGTCCATTTTTGTATGACAAATAAAGCACCAAATGAGTAAGTTTGCAGATTATTGTGAGTTAATCCATATTTTAATGGCGTACATACGCTTATTTTATTAAGAAAGTGAAACATCAGAAACAAATATTCTTTTCTACTCTTGGCACGTGAGGAATATAACATACTAGCTCAGCTAAAAAGCCGTAGAATGAGGTAACAAAAATACCTGGATCAGGATTTCAAATTCTTCCTCGTGCCTCAATTGTCTTCGGCAGGTCTTGGTGTATTTAAAATGAAACATCTATCTCACCTCGTTGTAATCCATTACATCTTGAATAATCTCGTGCCAAATTCAAAGCAATTTCAATGCATACACACACACACACACACACACACACACACACACACACACATACATATATATATATATATATATATATATATATATATATATATATACACACACATACATACATATATATACATATGTATCCACATATAATATATATGCCTATATATACACACACATATATATATATACATATATATATATATATATATATATACATATGCATATATATATATATACATATGTATATATATATACATATTTATATGTATATATATATACATACATATATACATATGTATATATATATATATATATATATATATATACATATATATATATATATATATATATATATATATATATATATATATATATATATATATATAAATAAATATATATATATATATATATACATATATATATATATATGCGTCTGTGTGTGCGTGTGAGTGTGTGTTTAAAAACACATGTATATATGTATGTATATATGTATATATATGCATGTTTGTATTTTGATCATCGCTGTTTGTGATTGTATTTTTGGATGTATATGTGTGTGTGTGTGCGCGCGCGCTTATGTAGTTTGTGTGTGTGCATATATATGCGGGAATCGAAGAAAAATCATGGATGGACATTTTGCGAAATTTTCTGTATTATTGCTGTGGTAATCTAGTAAGTATATTTTAGTGCAATGATAGAGTTTGTGCAATTAAGAGCATAGAAATGTAAATGTCATAACTTAAAGATAATTGAAAAAAATTTAATTACAAAATCTAATTAAAATAAGACTAAAAGCTATTCGGAAAAATGTTATTTTTAAATTCAAATATCAAAATGTCTCTTCGTTATATAGGTCTCCATCTAAGGCTATTTCGTTCATGAACAAAATTTTGTCATATTAGAATAGAAATACTGATTTCAAATTTTGAACAAGGCCTGCAACTCTTTTTCCTATCTACATTGTTAATTTAATGCTATAACCGTGTAATTTTTTACTAAAACGAAAAAGATTCAATAATATTTTATTGACAAAACGGCGACATATGAATAAAAAGGTTATCTCCCTTGTGCCTGGATAATAAGTGCCAATAGTATCTATACCTTACATTTAGCTGGTGCTGGCTGCTGGAGCCTACCGGTGTGTATTTAAAGTGAAATTTGGCAGGATGGTCATTCGCCCTCTGATAGTCGTTGGCATTTCATCGAAGAAACCAAAGAACAAAAGATCAAAGATAAAAAGAGAAAGAAAAAAACGCACTCAACATCAGAGCTGAAGACACCACCGAAAGGAGGGGGGCGCTCCATCGAAAATGGTAGAGAAGTAGGGGCCGAAACCGGACGTGGTTCCTCCTGATGTCTTTAGCCACTGGATCCTATAAAGGGGCTATTGAGGTAGCAAACCACAAAACTTGGTTGGAATTCTTCCTTATACATATTATTCGGAGGTTGAACACAAATGTGACAGAGTAATATCTCCACTGCGTACGTATACACGCACCCAGCTTCGAATTTCATCAGCTTCTGTTGCCTTGAGTATAACAATCAGAGTCTAGTGAAAACATCTTGATAGCATAACCGTCTCCTGGTTTCATCTGATAATTACGGTCTTTTGTAATGGAGTAATGTTCGCATTCTTCTACTAAAATGCTACGTAAGAAACAGCTGTAATGAGCTGACAATTCTCCATCGTATGTTATTATTCATTTGATTATAATACACCAAAGAATTTACGATTTGTCGGACACCCTAGAGTATACCAAAAACGTAATATCATCAGCCTCCTTTCCCTTAAGTATAACGATCAGAGTCTGGTAAAAATATCCTGATAGTACAACTGTCTCCTGGTTTCTCACATTTTTAGAGTTCTGTTCAGGACCTCCAGCACTATTTTGTTGTAGATTCACTCTAGGCTTTAACTTCTCAAATGCTAGAAAGTTTAGTAATTTTACAAACATATACACAAACGTCATATGTACAGACTCAAAGACAGATATACCTTACGACGGGCTTCCACAATGTTTCCGTTTACCAAATTCTCACGCAATTCATAGATCAGCCCGGCGTAGTAGCAGAAGAAAAATACCTAACGTGCCGTGCAACGCGACTGAACATGAAGCCACTTCGTTGCGAAGCGAACTTCTTACTCCCAGACACGTAAGCATCCGTCTCTCTATTTCTGTTTCTGTCTATCTGTCTCGGGCTGCCTCTCTCTTTCTCTATATGTGTGTGTATGTATATATATATATGTGCATATATATATATATATATATATATATATATATATATATATATATATATATATATATATATATATATATATATGTATATATATATATATATATATATATATATATGTGTGTGTGTATGTGTGTGTGTTTGTATATATATATATATATATATATATATATATATATACATGCATCTATTTACACACACACACTTATATATAAATATACGTGTGTGTGTATATGCGGGTGCGTGTGCGTACGTGTGTGTGCGTGAGGGGGTGTGAAAAGTCTAGACTAAATTTAGCAAATCCATTACCGCCAATCACTTAGTAAACTATGAATAAATTTAGCAAAATCATTAACGGCAAACCTATCCTTGTTTTTTCTCAACTTGATATTGCTTTGCCTTTGAATGTAGCCACTCAACCATCAGAAATTCCAGTCTTACACTTCGACAAATAAATGGCACCCGATTCTAAATAGAATATCGCTAAAAGGTCAAAGGATATCAGATATCCTTTGTCTGTCAGTGTGCGTGTGCGTGTGCGTGTATGGGTTTGTGTGTGAATTTATTGTGATTAAGTTAATATGCATGTGTTAAATGCTTAAACATTCACTCATTCACAATTGCGTTGCAATGAGATGCTAAGGTTATCCTGCAGAACGAACATTCATTCAAACGACTCGACTAATTTCAACTGCTTATTCCTGTTTTAACATGAGTGACTCCTGAAGTTTGTCTCACGATGGTAATATTGAGTTTAGAGCAATTTATGAAAAATTCTACGAATAATTGGCACCAATTTTAAATATTTACATATCGATATTTTCACTCATAGAGAGCATGAAGCAAACACTACCGTTCACAGTCGATAGTATGTGAATGAATTATACAAATTTGTTGTTAAACTGGAGGTCTCTCTCCGCTGAATGTACTAGCAAACATCATCCCAATTTCACTGGAAAACCAGACGAATAGTACAGAGGAATTGAATGTCTTCGGACATTAAACGGACAGAAATTGCACTTGAAACTGGTCTCTATGGCTGATTAGATGATTTCCATAATTATCAGTCTTTCATACTTTTTCTGTAATCGCTTCTATCTTCTATTTATATATTTCATTACTAAATTCGGAGCGCCGCACTAACCATCCTAACATATTCGCATACATACATATATATGTGTGTATGTGTGTGTGTGTGTGTGTGGGGGGGGGGGGTGATTGCTTCATCTTGAGAGATGATAGCCGTCCCATCAGCACACACCCCACATCCCATCACACAACATAATCACTCCGTTGATGAGCCTTTAAATGACTTTTAAGTTCAGATATTGTCTTACATGTTTTTTGACACATGACGCAAGTCGTAAGAAGTGGTTGGTGTCCAAGATCATCACGTGTCTGGGCATTACGGTTTTCATGTGACGTCATATCGTTTAGGTATCCTGTTTTTGACAACAGTACACGGTCACGTGTAATATATATATATCCAATGTTCCCTGTTGATTACAGTTCCAATTACTCCTTTGCGACATGCGCTCTTAAGTTCAGAGTGTTGCGTCATCTTTTTCTCCCTGGCATCACAACCAGTCCTAACAGCACCTGTTCACTTGTTCCGATCTAGATCATCATTTTTACCAATCACTTTATATACCCACATTTTAAATACGTACAGGTAGAGTTGTTAGTAGGCTGTTATGTATACGTATATATATATCATAATTATATATATATATATATATATATATATATATATATATATATATATATATATATATATATATATATTATTATGATTGACCGTTGACTGAACACTATTCAATTTTTTTCTCCGTGTTTTTCTCCTTGTCTCCGTATTCTTTCTGTTGAAGAGCGTAGCTCGAAACGTCAAAGACTTTCTGTATTCCCGAGCGTCATACTAATACATCCTTTTGTTATTTACACCACCTGTCCTTGTCTGTTGTTGTTTTTTCGTATATTCTCCCATATATATATATATATATAGAGAGAGAGAGAGATGATCTGGTAAATATAAAGCTCTATATAACATAATTGTATATAAGTCGAAAGCCGAACGCTTGTATTTATATTTACACACCAATATAACAATATTTTATTACTCTGCTAAATATCCAGTAGTGAACGACATTCTCAACAACCAGATATTCAGATATTTGCATTCCAAAATAACTGAATTCTATCGAATATTTTAGATCTCATTTCAATTAGATTTTGTAATTATATTTTTAATTATTTTTCAGTTATGACATTTACAGTTGGTGCTTCATTTTCACAAATTCTACAAATACATTCAAAATATACATATATTTCGTACAAGATCACATAATTCGCTTCCAGTTATGCAGACACTCAAAAATTTATCTATTGACATTTTCAAGTCACATAACATTAGCAAGCAATCCCCGCCCCACACGCACACCAGAGAAGCAGTCACATATGCAAGCACGTATGCATATGTGTGTATGTATGTATCTGCGTGTGTGTACGCATGTATATATATATGTGTGAGTGTACATGTATATATATATATATATATATATATATATATATGTGTGTGTGTGTGTGTGTGTGTGTGTGTATCTGTGTGCATATACATGTTTGTCTTCACGCTCTATCTATCTATCTATCTATCCGTATCCCTGTCTGTCTGTCTGTCTCTCTCTCTCTCTTTCTTTCTCTCTCTCTCTTTCTCTCTCTCTTTCCTTCTCTCTCTCTCTCTCTCTTTCTCTCTCTCTTTCTTTCTCTCTCTCTCTCTCTCTCTCTCGCTCTCTCTCTATATATATAATGTAAGAATTATAATTATATATATATATATATATATATATATATATATATATATATATATATATATGTGTGTGTGTGTGTGTGTGTGTGTGTATGTATGTATATGTATATATGATGTCAG
>NC_142934.1:7258422-7318422 GCF_046866305.1 Octopus bimaculoides | reverse complement strand
ACAAGAACAATAATAATCCGCACGAACATCATAAAGATTAGTGACACAAGACCTCGTTCGTCTTCACTACAAGCATAACTACCACCGCCACATCATTTTTCCCCATTCTTCACAAAGACCTCACTAATACTACTACGCGAACTATCTTCGTTGCATTTTGCGTTACTACTTCTATTAAAACTATTAGATGCATTGTCTTTTATCGTTTTCTTGTTTCTGTCAGTGGACTTCGGCCATGCTGGGGCACCTTGAAAGGCCTTGAAAGCGCATTGAAAAGTTTAAATCGAACGTATCGATTATTTTTTTTAAGGCTGATACATAACCTATCGGTAGCGTGCGCTGAACCATAAAGTTACGGGGATGCAAATAAACCAACACTGGTTGTCAGTCTCAGTTACTCACAAGGCATTGGTCGGCCAGGGGCTACAATAGGAGACACTTGCTTAAGTTGTTGCGCAGTGGGACTGAACCCGGATCCACGTGGTTACAATGCAAGCTTTTTAACCACATTGCCATAATACAATAACTGAAACACGTAATAGATAGAAAATAAGAAAACGTGCCAACTTTTGCTATAATCTTCTAATGTACCCAAAACGCATTAATCCCTTATAACTATGGCCATATCCACCAGTAAGTCTTCAATGTCCACAGCTTCTCTACTGACACGATATCCGTCACAGTCGTCTTCATAAACGCATCTGCATTTCCAACATATTCACAAATAGAATCACTATAACGTTAGTCTCCACTAATCGTCATCTTAGACTAATTACAATAATCATTTCCACTTGTATCTCAGTAAAGATCTTAATTATGGAAATCGTATCAACAATAAAAGACACGTATCCATGGAACTATTACACGTCTTTCTATAGATTCACTCTAATTTTCCTATTTTATTCCTAAGCCTATCACCTCAAGCTTCGCAAATCATTTTAATAATAAGCGTTCATATACTTCCACATACTTAGTAATATAGTTATCTATCTATCTCTCTGTCTACCTGTCTGTCTGTCTATCTATCTATCTATCTATCTATCTATCTATCTATCTATCTATCTATCTATCTATCTATCTATCTATCTATCTTCCCCCTCCCAAAAAGAAAAGCTCTACATTGTATTTGTCCCATCTTCGTTGAGCCCTGTGTGGCTAATAAAAGAAATGTATCTACCTAGCTAGCTAGCTATCTATCTATTTATCTATCTATCTGTCTACCTCTCTGTCTGTCTACCTGTATGTCTATCTGTCTACCTGTGTGTCTATCTATCTATCTATCTATCTATCTATCTATCTATCTATCTATCTATCTATCTATCTATCTATCATTCTGTCTGTCTGCCCGTCAATCTATCTGTCTATTGCACTTCCCTTCACTATCGACATGTTTTTCTATATAAATATGCGTGTGCGAATGCTAAAAATAAGAAAGGTTTTTTTAATGGATAAGTTTATATTCAACAACAGACTAATGAACAGTGAGCATTGTGAGAAGAAGGCCTTGCTCACACAGACATACATACGCATGCGAATATGCGCATACACATGCATGCATGTACACATACATACATACATACATACAAAAATACCCTATTTTTCATGTAGAAATTCCAATGGATTAGAAATCGGTTCTTTCTCTATTGGCAAGAAATCTTGCAATAAACTGAATAATGACATACATACATGCATGCATTAATGTCTACATACTTACTACATACATACATATATATATATATATATATATATATATATATATATATATATATATATATATATATATATATATATACATATATACATACGTACATGCGTGCATACATATATGCATACATACGAACATACAAACATGTATACGTACAAATGTATATTCATATATACATATATAAAGGGCTTTGTAGGATTGTGTATAGAGGAATATATTATTCAATGGAATTCTAACTCTGTCTGTTTCGATTCCCAGACCGTGCGTTGTGAGTGTTTATTGAACGAAAATACTTAAAGCTCCACAAGGCTCCAACAGGGGGTGGTGCCGAACCCTGCTGTACTCTTTCACCACAACTTTGTGTCACTCTTTCTTCCTGTTTCTGTCGTAGCTTGTCACACTCTGTGTCACGCTGAATCTCCCCGAGAACTACGTCAAGGGTACACGTATCTGTGGAGTGCTCAGCCACTTACACGTTAATTTCATGAGCAGGCTGTTCCGTTGATAGGATCAAATGGAACCCTCGTCATCGTAACCAACAATATATATATATATATATATATGTGTTTGTGTGTGTGTGTGTGTGTGTGTGTGTGTGTGTGTGTGTGTGTGTGTGTGTGTGTGTGTGTGCGTGTGTGTGTGTGTGTGCGTGCGTGTGTGTGTGTGTGTGTATTGATACACCTAGATATATCTTACGGCATAGCGCGGTATAAGACGTACCTTACAGGAAACAACGGGCACTGTATTGGATACAACTGTTCTGTGAGAGAACAGATACATCGCACTAATGATTTAACCATTCAGTATATTTATTGAACCAAGCAGCTAATTTTACCCGCAAGCTCTTCAACAATTGTATCAGAGAATTGAATTCTCTCTTTCCAACCCTGCACTCCACACTAATGCAGCACTTTGAAGAACTTCTAAAGATCATGTGTTCGTAACAGAGTTTAGATTTCTATTTATTAGGATTCAGGTGATACCCATTGAGAGATGTGATATAAGAAACGCAATGCAACACAGTTGTTGTTATTGCTAATAGAAAATTACTATCTCAGGAATTAAATAAGAAATGAGGTATAATTCGATAATTCAAAAGATAAGAAATATTTCAGTCTTCCCTTCAAAGTGAAATTCAAATGATTGCATAGATGGTCAAGAACCATTAAATTGAGTCTATAATTTTGACGATCTTTATGATATGACATTATATAGGACTTCACGGTCATTCTATTTTCAAAAGCTTTATTAGAGTTTCTGTTAAGAGGTTTATCTTGTGATCTAGAAAAATTGAACATGACATACAGTACAATTCATAAGCTCAGACATTAAAATAGTACTTTAATATGTATATATCCATTTAAAATGCTGAATTCTCTGGGTCATTGCGCATCTAGGATTTATAATTGTTGTCTATTGTTGTATTTGCATATATATATATATATATATATATATATATATATATATATATATATATATATATATATATATATATATATATATATATATATATATATGTATATATTATTCAAAAGAATTCCAACTCTGTCCGTTTTTTATGTTTTATTTATATTCTTATAAAATTAATGTAGGATATAGAATATGAAATATCTATCTATATATATATATATATATATATATATATATATATATATATGTATGTATGTATGTATGTATGTATATAGTTCATAGATGAAAATCAGATATTCGCTTTGTATAGAATACCCGCTCAAGAGGTTAAAACTTGAGTGGGTAAAGAAGTAAATGCAAAGATTAAGAGAGTTAGGTAGGTCGACATACAAAGTATTTTAGATACATGAAATACAAAAAAAAAAAAAATATGAATAAATGTTTACACGCAAAAACGCCCGGCATACAAAGAATTTGTTGGCACTCCGTCGCTTACGACGTCGAGGGTTCCAGTTGATTCGATCAACGGAACAGCCTACTCGTGAAATTAACGTGCAAGTGGCTGAGCACTCCACAGACACGTGTACCCTTAACGTAGTTTCTCGGGGATATTCAGCGTGACACAGTGTGACAAGGCTGACCCTTTGAATTACAGGCACAACAGAAACAAGAAGAAAGAGTGAGAGAAAGTTGTGGTGAAAGAGTACAGCAGGGTTCGCCACCATCCCCTGCCAGAGCCTCGTGGAGCTTTTAAGTGTTTTCGCTCAATAAACACTCACAACGCCCGGTCTGGGAATCGAAACCGCGATCCTATTACCGCGAGTCCGCTGCCCTAACCACTGGGCCATTGCGCCTGCATTTTCCGATTTCCTTTATATTTCCCTTGATGCCTTCTGATACTATTCCCAAAGACCCAACAATAATTTGCACTATCTTCACCTTCTCATTTTCCATAGCCGGGCCACTTCGTACTTAAGAGGGTTGTATCTATCTATCTATCTATTTTTTCGTTTTCCTTCTTGACTATTTGTGGGTCAAATGGCATGCAACATCAACTATATAGCATATGTGGTGCATCTTGTCCACCACCACTAGATCCGGTCTGTTATGCTGAAGCACCTGATCTGTTTGGATTGGGAAATCCCAGAGGGTTTTGCTAATCTCCGACTCTGCCACTCTCTGAGGTTTGTGCTCATACCACGTGATGCCTCTGTCTAGCCCCCCCCCCCTCTTTTACAGTTTCCAATCTAGCACTTTTGCTACCTGATAGTGGCGTCACAACTTGTTATTATTATTATTATTATTATTATTATTATTATTATTATTATTATTATTGCTGTTGTTGTTGTTGTTCTATTTTCAACTATGAAATCTAGAACTACATTTTGACATTAAGCTCATGAAACGGTTTAAGAACTTCACCGCATAAAAATGAAACGTTGAAAGAATTTAATACACTAGTTGCTTGTCTGTATTTTGAGTGTCTCGTCGTAGTATTTCTACATAATAATAATAATAATAATAATAATAATAATAATAATAATAATAAGTGCATCTTTTCCTTCACTAAAAAGGTGTTTTTTTTAATATAATCTAATGCTTTCCTGCTACCAAGACATTAAAATGTTCGATCATTCGTTAATGTTGACATTAAAATAAAAGTAACCAACGAAGTTTGTTTCTTTTTTTTTCTTTGTTTTATTGTTGTATATTTTGCCGTCAAGTGAATGCGCTTTCAAATTTTGCTCCGACTTTCATTCATAGAATTTCATTACTATTCAAATTGTTGCTATTGCTCTTCTTCTACCTCCTCCTCCTCCTCCTCCTCCTCCTCTTCTTCTTCTTCTTCTTCTTCTTCTTCTTCTTCTTCTTCTTCTTCTTCTTCTTCTTCTTCTTCTTCTTCTTCTTCTTCTTCTTCTTCTTCTTCCTCTTTTAATCACTGTCTTTTTTGTCTGTTTCATGTTCTATCCACCCCATCGCTTTCTTCTGTCTCTCTTTATAATCATTCTAATTTCCATAAATTTGTTTACATTTATCTGCGTTGTTTATATAAGGTAACAATGACGCTGATAATGATGATGAAGATGATGATGATGATGATGATGATGATGATGATGATGATGATGATGATGATGAGGAGGAGGAGGAGGAGGAGGAGGAGGAGGAGGAGGACAACGACGACGACGACGATGATAATTTTGCTGTGGTGACGGCGGTGACCAAGAAGACAACTATAACGACGTCGGTTCTGAGTTTTAATTAATTGAAATTAAATTTGTGTCTCATCCGCCGAAAATCTAAGTACCAGTCAAGCACTGGATTGCATATTTAGTAGTAGTAGTAGTAGTTGTTGTTGTTGTAGTAGTAGTAGGTGGAATGCACTGTAACAGTGCGTCGCTGAATCCACCATCTATAGGTGGCCCTCTACACCTGGAGGATGACACTTTGAAGTACTCAGGTGACAACACTTCAACTCATGCGTCTCTCTGGCTAATCGTTACTGACGAGAGTTTTACGAGTCCGGAGTGCAGATCCTACCTCTACCTCTTTCATTCGCTTTTTATGATACACAGAGAAAACGTTGACTCTACTTTTTGAGATGTCGCTCCCCCCCCCCACAGTAATAGAGCAACGTGGAATGAAGTGTTTTGGTTGAGAACACAACATGCCGCCCGGTCCGTGAGTTGAACTCATGACCGTGAAAGTAGCAGCCTGATCACTCTTCCCCTCATGCAAAAATGATAACGCTTGGTATGAAGATACATTATAGTTCATGTTGTTGTTGCTATTGTGATGTATTTTATTCCTATTGCTTAAAAAGTGTTTTCCAACAGTTGTTGATTCACGGATCAATGAATACAGCACAAAATTATTGTAGAACATAAACACAAAAATATTTACTACATAAAAGCCGTTTACTAAAATTGTCTTAAACGAGATGGTTGCATGCATTGCATTTGACGATGAAGAAAAATAAATACAACATGACCTGTGCTGTGCATTAAAACCGAGAAAGTCTTCTAAATATGCGACCGTTTTCCGGTTCGGTTGAAAACTCGCGGCGCATTTACAGACTATATACGGTATAGTGGGTGAAAAGTCTAGTTTAGAGTGTAGAGAAACGAAGAAGCCCCTCTAGAACTGAATTTTCAATTTGGTTTGGGTTCTCATTCAAATACACTAGAAATCTCATACAATCAACCCCTCTTATTTTCAGGCTAATGCCTCTCCATTTATGGTGTCGCTCAGTATGCTGCATCATCCATCTCTAGCTTCCAGAGAGAAGAAAATTTCTTCTCAGAATGTTCGTGTCCGCGGACTCAATACCTACACTTTTTTTCTTATCCCCTTCTCAGTACACACTACACCGTTGACAACGCACGGCTTAATACACTTGACAACATACACCATCACCCCCTGCTATGACAATCAGACATTAAGCAGTCAATACATTCACACGATACTAAGTACATTTGCATAAATACAAACCCTCACACACACACTTAGAATATATACTACCATATATTACTTGCACATAAAGAATACACACACATTTAGACTTCACACACATGCACTCTCAAAACGCACCGAAAGACAGCATGTACACTAATAAAATCAGCCGACTAAACATACACACAATACATAAACGTGTCTCTCAAAATATACACATAATAAACCCGCACGAACGCTATTCTTGTAGTTACATTATGTTAACAGAGAATCTAAAAAAAAATCACACTCCCAAGCTACAGATAAACATGTTCAAACGTGCACAATCACTCACTAACACACAAACTCGCTCTTAAACACACAGACCCACACGCATACTATATGCAACACATTCATTTAACACACACATCTACACGCATTAAACGTAGCCCACATACAAACACATAGACACATACGACGGACCGAGTTGCGCCAAACATACACAAACACATCGGATTTGCTACCCCCACACACGTACACATGCATGTTCCAGGAAGAGCTATAGCCATACATATCCCCAGTTTATATTTTTATATTATATGTCACTTAAGCATATACACAAAAGCGTGCATACATTCCAAACACACATAGGACGGGTGCTGAAAATTCCTAGCTTTAAAGATATCGCGAAGGGCCTGGTTGAAGGCCCAGTCTTCCGAGTCTTTTACAGGACTTAGAAAAACAGAAGGACCGATGCAATAAGTGTGTGGATCTGAGAGGAGAATGTGTTGAATAAAACCATAATTAACTGATCCTCTCGTATTTTCTTTTAGCCAAAGTCGGGAACTTTTCAGCACCCCCCCCTCACATATGAGTGTTCACAAAACACGCATGTATTTGGCTACACTAAACACACATATACAAAATACTCGCAGATACACACATTAATGCATATTTAGCTTTAAAACAAACATACGTATACATACGTCCTAACAACACAGACATTCACACGCACATACAATTGCACAATGTACAAACATGCATGCGAGATGCACATACAATCTTCATATACATGTATGTACACATACATCTATACACACATACAATATACATACACAACCAAAGTTTACAAGATAAAAGAAACGCTCTCACTTCCAACTAAAATGGCTAAGAAACACATCTGCATACACACACGTTTTTCTGACTTCAGCACGCGATCACTTTTTAGTACACACACATACACACTCAATTAGCAAATACACAGATCTAAACCGGTCTCACCCATTATCTCCCCTGTTTTCCTCTTCAACTGATGAAAAGCCATTCTGGTCTATTTCAAAGTCACTTACTAAGATGAAACTGGCTCAGGCTTACACGCAGCTCTTCGGTCCTTATTCTTTTCTCTCTATCAATGTTTTCACTTTCCAATCGCTTCCTCTCTTCACATTTTCTCTTTCAATTTTTTTCCCTCTCGTTCTCTTAACTTTCCTTTGAGATGAAAATTTTTACTCTGAATTGTTAAAAGCATTTCTCTTCTTTTCTCTGCACGCATTAAAATGATGAAGCCATCGCTATTGTATTTCGTTATTACAGTGGTTATAGAGAAAATGGAATGCTTCCTTAGTAGAAACGGTTGGAAGGGTAGTGAAATATTACCTGCTAAATATCTCTATAAAATTATAAAGCTCTTTTTTTTCTGAAGGAAAAACTCTGATAAGTTTAGTCGGGGTGTGGGGCGAAATTAAGTAAAGCAGAAATATATCAATGACGAACGAAGGTCAATGAATGGTTAGGTTGGTAATAGGAGTGCAAAGACACTATTTCAATTGAATTACCAGAGATCGAAGTGAAGGGAAACGAAGCTCACGATTTACACTAATGTGTTTAGGTATGTTAGAGTGCTTGTGTTTTGGTTACATTATGTGCATATTTGTGCATATTTGTTCTTGTATGTATGAGTGAGTGTGTGTATGTCTGTAGGCTTCGTGTTATGTTGACTAAGGGCGAATAAAATTAAGCTGGCGTATATGAAAATAAGGCCTTACCGATCAGCATCGGTTGTCATTTATATAAACATGTATGCATATTCTCTCATAGACGTTCACAAAAACGCATATATAAGTTTCGACCGAAATATATTCTTGTTTAAATTGCGTAATAATTTTCATTACCAGACCACTTTGCGTTTGTTTTTTGGTTTGCATAAATTCTTAAAGTTTTAAATTGTCTCAGGTAAAGAGCACATGTATGTGAATTGAAGCGAAGAATGACAGGTGAAAATATTGACATTTCGATTCTATTGATTTCACACATCTGAACTAGCGAGTGAATTTCAAATACTGCTACTTTTTATCGCTGATGCAAACGATTTAAACTTTTGTGTATAGTCGTTACAGGATAGATCGATTTTCAAGGAATAACATTTTTTTTAAAAATTACACCTTTTGGAAAGGAAATAACAGAAATTATTGCTGTACATCTCCATGATCATAAAGTTTGAGAATGGATGGAAAGTAATTTTTTTCATAGGTCTGCGAGATGAAATGACACGTGACCTTAAATGACAGTAATATTAACAGCTACAACAATATTTCTTCATAATTTAATTAAAAGCAGAGTATAACTAATGTCCTTTCCATTTGCTCAAACCGCTGTCACTTGGTGACATCACTGAATGTAATGCATGGATGCCGATAAGCTTTATCTTTAAAGCTCAATGTGTGTTTTTCATTTTACATGTAATTCAGTTTTTACTTCAAACAGCGAGGAATCTGACGGAATACAGAAACTCGAATCTGATTCGGCATATTTACGCTTTATCAATGTCATTCGCCCTCCGTTAATCTTCGTGAAAAGTTAATGGAAATTGTGATTTCGTCTAGTGGCACGTCTCACTCACTTTATCTTCTCGATATTCTATGTGCCTGTCAATCCTCTCTCGTTCATCTGAAATTATTTGATTGAAAAGCAGTTCATGGAATTTGGTGACAGCGAATTCAGTCCATGGTTAAAATGTAATTATTATCGATCAACGTAATCACAGTCATCGAAAATGTCGACATTGTCTCAACTTTTGCACACCACCTCATAAATCAAACTACACAGAAATGAAAATGGAATGCCTTGAGCCGAGAGAACCTTTTCTATTACATTCATCCGTTTGCTTTCAAAACAACTGATAATGTGATTAAATTTCTATGTCAGAATACGTGAGAAGTTCTTATATTATTCTTACTGGCTGTGAAGGTGGCGGTGATGATGATGGTTACAGTAAGAAGATGGTATTGGTCGTGTCAGCGATAGTAATGGTTTCAAATTTTGTCACAAGGGCAGCAATTTTGGGGGAGGGGACAAGTTGATTACATCGACCCCAATGGTACTTATTTTATCGACTCCGAAGAGATGAAAGACACATTCGACATCGGTGAAATTCGAACTCAGAAGGTAGCGAAGGGCGAAATACTGCTAAGCACTTCGTCCAGCGTGCTAACGATTCTTATTTCTTTAATGCCCACAAGAGGCTACACACAGAGGGGACAAACAAACGGATTAAGTCGGTTATATCGACCCCAGTGCGTAACTGGTACTTAATTTATCGACCCCGAAAGGATGAAAGGCAAAGTCAACCTCGGCGGAATTTGAACTCAGAACGTAGCGGCAGACGAAATACCGCTAAGCATTTCGCCCGGCGTGCTAACGTTTCTGCCAGCTCGCTGCCTTTTCGGCGATAGTATTGGGTTGGTGCATAATTATTGCGGCTTCTTTTCAATAAATTTTATTCAACAAAAACAATAACAACATTAACAAAAACATCTTTAAATGATTATTCCGGAGCATATTCACCATCTACTTCAATTACTGCTTCCCATTTGCTTGGAAGCTGGTCGGAATAATCACTTAAAGATGTTTTTTGTTAATGTTGAAACTGTGCGGAAGCCTGTCGTATATATATATATATATATATATATTTATATATGCCTCTGTGAGTGTGTGTGTGTGTGTGTGTGTGTGTGAGTGTGTGTGTGTGTAACTTTGTGTAAACAAATCATTACAGCTTTATATCCGGTATTAGTTTGTTTATGCTCTTATAATTTAGCGATCAAGCATAGCAAAAATGAACTGTAGAACAAGTACCAGCGACTAAACGTTTTAAGACAGTACACCAGCATGGCCACAGCCCAATAGCAAGAGTAGATAAAAAGCAAAATTTGATGAAATGTGAGTGTGCTTGTGCATGTGTGTTTGTAGGTGATATAAGAATCGGTAGAGCCACAGACTACATCGCATATTATGAGTTCAAATCCCGACGAAGTCTTTTTCTTTAACACGTCGATAGAATTATCACTCGTCAGCCACTGAGATCGATACCATCTATTTTACGGTCCAAACACTCAGAAAATACTTTTACTTATGTACCTTCGTTAACAAATCGATATTTTCTCTCTCGTTGTGGCAAGTCTATTCATGTCTGTACTCAGAAACAATAAATTATGATGACGTCTTGTTTTTGTAAATAGAACAGCTCTCTCTTTCCCTTTCTCTCTCTCTCTCTCTCTCTCTCTCTCTCTCTCTCTCTCTCTCTCTCTCTCTCTCTCTCTCTCTCACTTTTATCACATAACATATGTGTACCTGATGAAGCAAAACTGCAATGTAAGAAAATAATTGCTGCAAAATAAGAAAACGAAAGCATGAAATAGATGTGTGGCAAAGGCATTGAAATGGTGGCAATACCATTGGTATTCAATTTGCTAATGTTGTTGTCTCGAATGTATAACGTATATGCTCAGGTCGCTTGTCATCTGTTCAGGCATAGCTAAAGGGCTAACGAGCTCCAGTTCAGTCCCACTGTACGGCATCTTGTGGCAAATGTCTTCTACTATAATCCTATGTCAACCAATACCCTACGAGTAAATTTGTTTGAAGAAAACTGTGTGGAAGCCCGTCTTATGTGTGTGTGTGTGTGTGTGTGTGTGTGTGTGTGTGTGTATGTATATATATATATATATATATATATATATATATATATATATATATATATAAATAAATATATATATATATATATATATATATACATATATATATATATATATATACATACATATATGTATGTATATATATATATACATACATACATACAGGTAAGTTGGCACAATCGTTACCGACATTTCATGCGTTTTGAGTTCAAGTTCTGCTGAGGTCGACTTTGCCTTTTATCCTTTCGGCATCGATAAAATAATGTCCATTTCAGCACTGGGGTCGATTAATCGATTTAACCCCGAACTTGTTAGTTTTGTCCCAAAATTTGAAACCAATATATATATACAAGTGTGTGTATGTCTGTATGAAAGGAATGGTGGTATTTGAGATTTGTTTGTTTTGTGTAGGACACTAAACAGCCTCCCACGTAAAAAGGCTCTTTTATAACATCTTCGTTCTAATAACGGTCGCGGTCGTAGTGTATTGATGGTGTTCTCATAACGACAAACACATTTCAGGATAAATATGTTTTATTATTATTTTATAACTATTTTATATATTTATTTTCAATTTAATGGAAATACTATGAAAGTCGTTATTCACCAGCAATATTACATCACTATCGAATAGATATTGATTGGTTGGAGAGATGTTATTTCCTTTCTATTGTATTTTTACACTTTCCGAGCAGTACGACCTGTCGTTTGTTTGGTGATTGATCACTTTTACTAGACATCATCTTGTCACATTTAAACTTCATTTTTTTTATTTCTTATTGTTCCATTGTTTGCTTAATTTTAGAGTGGTTTTTAATTGAAATTTTAGTATTCATTTACTTTTGTATTTTGTTTACTATCATTCGTTCGCCTGTGTTTTCTTTCTTTATCTTATTTTTATTGTATTATGCTACTTGTATTAATTTTCTTCTTTTAAAAAAAAAAAATTGTAATGGCTTTTTTTCTGAGGATAACACGGTAGAAAACCAACACAGATGTTTGCAACATTTAGTTCAGAGAATTACTGTAATAAGTTCTGATTTCCATAGGATCGATAGAAGAAGTACGGGTAGTATTCCGACGAATATTCTAGCAAGTGTACCACCAAGCTGACACGAAATTAACATTGTTCTTAATGAAAAGATATTCAGATTATAACAGAATTGGCTAATCGTTGGTCCAAATACTTTTTTCTGACATGTTGTTTTACATTCTCTGTGTTAAATGCAGCAGGATTTCGAGTTGTTTCGTCATCCCTCTGGAGACAGTACAATAATCACTAACCATGTATTGGGGGTTGATTTAATTGACTCTACGCACATTCACATACACCTGCCTCGTGCCTCAAGTACTTTCAATTTATGGTTTTAAAGATACAACTGTGTTTTGGAATTTTCTTAGCCTTTTTTAAATAAATATTTCACTATGGATTGCATTTGATTGTACGCAGATGACCAGGTCTTCAAATTGCAAAATGAAAGGAATATTCGAAATAGGGCAAATAAGATTACTTGGAAAAGTAGCTCAATTAGTAATTAGTATTTCTGAACCAGGTGACACACGCCACCAGGTGCAGAATTACTAAAGATTGCCGAAGTTTGTTTGGTTATTGTACCCTAAATCACATCAGAAATCTATTTAGATAAGAACTAGTGTGAAATAACACTCTCTCATTCGGTAATTAGTAAATAATTATCTGAAAAACTTGTGGCAAAATTTTACCTCTAATTAGTATAGTAGTAATTGAAAGAACGATTTAAATACAGCGAATGCCGTGTTTTGTTGTTCATTATATTTTCTGTCTAATTGAATTACTTTGCCTTATATTGCCTCCGGAATTAGGTAATAAAGTTTCACCCCCTATCATTATAGATGTAATAGGATGAACTATCATCTTAGTTCGAAAGTAGTTTTACAACCGTCAGTCACCTCCAGAAGCATCAAAATGGACTACTTCCAAGTTTGACGGAAGCCACACATTAAAATTTCTTGACCTGTGGGTGCGCATGTTATAATGCTCAAGTTTCATCATTGTTTAACCCCATCCATCGAGAAAGTGTAACTGTCACATGGGATGCCGACAAATTATAATTTTAATGTGTAGACTTGCATTACGTGCAATAATCGCTGCGATAATCTTTGCATAGATTTAAATGTAATATAAGTAATACAATGATCGTGACTTTGTCAATGCAGCTCTTTCTAAATTATTCAAGTTACACTTTAGAGAGAAATTAAATAAGGAGAAAAGAACTTGTTTGCTGGAAAAATTTGTAACTGAATGACGATAGTGAGTATGGCGTAGGAAATAAAATGGATCGTGCATTCCACATTTGCTAGGAATGATGTAGCAGGTACTCAAACATGAAGAGGTCGGGTAGATTTTTCTGGAAACAAGTATTAGTTTGTTCTTTGCTGAAATAATTGGTTTCAAATTTAGCAAAAGGCCAGCAACGTCGTGACAGTCAGAAAATCGATTACATCAACCGCAGTGTTCAACTGGAACTTATTTTATCGAACCCGAATGGCTGAACGGCAAAGTCAATCCCGGCGGAATTTGAAGTTAGAAAGACGGACGAAATGCCGCTAAGCATTCTGTCCGGAGTACCTTGTTTTGCCTGGCAAAAATTATTATTATTATTCTACGTGTGCTCTATGATCATTGATTTTACTTTACTTGTTCATTCTATACAAAGTATATTTTTATAAAGTGATGGTATGTTGTCAACTTAATGTGACAGTCCCATGAAAGGGAAGAATGCTACTGCTATTTAGCCCCAGGAAACACTGTTTCCAGCTGGTCATGATACATTTTCTGTGTCCTTACGTTTTCAAAGGGGATATAAGCACCTTCACCCAGCAAAGCCAGCATCCAGAGACTAGTTTCAGAGTCATTGCTCATCATCAGTCTGGAGTAGTATGGCCTGCTAGCTGTCGACGCTTATTCGCCTCTGAAAACATATATTTCAACAATTATTGGTACTACTGCTGCCTTTTTCATCGACCACAACTGCTTAACTTCCCAAGCTAACCTGTCATATCTTCGACTTTTCTATCTTCCTTATCGCATACCTTGTTGTCAGCTGGGAATGCTATATCTATGATCCAGCATAGTTTGTTTTCTTTCTCAATTAAAACTATGTCTGGCTTTCTATTCTCTATCTCATGGTCGCATCGAATCATAAAATTCTATAGGATCTTTGCGTTTCTATTTTCGACGATGCCTTCGGTTTGTGGTCGTACCGAATTTTGGTCTGTCCATACTTGTTGCAAAATGTCCAATGGACAAGCCTCGCTAAATTGTCGTGGCTTCTATTATTATTATTATTATTATTATTATTATTATTATTATTATTATTATTATTATTATTATTATTACTATTATTATTATTATTATTATTACTATTATTATTATCATCATCATCATTAGTATGCTAAGGAGCGACTAACAAAATTTGTTTCGGTATTTAATTACATTTCAGCCAGATGTAATCGATAGAATAATTACCAGCCGTATTTCTGCAATGTAATAGTCAATACCAAAAAGAACTATCTTCGTATTTTGTCAATGAAATAATATTTCATAATTATTCTCATTAACGGCGTCGATGTCAGATATTTTAGTGAGCAGGACTTTTCATAATGAGTGGTGTCTCGTTTTCTTGAGAGTTGATATTCAGTATGGCTGACTTGACAAAATTGATTAAATAACTACTCATTAGATAACTACTAATGATATTTGATAATATTTATCTACCACACTGTACTATAAGGTAACCGAAGAGACTCTTCGCAGTTATTCAGACTCTAATTCTTTGCCGTCAATAGCGAAAGATTCATAGGCTAATGTGATCTTGATGAAAAAAAAAAAGCTGGACAGTCTTGGCTGAAGTTCCTCTGATGGTAGTCTGTTTGATCAGGAACGACTTAGGATTAAACAGCTACAAAGTATAAACATTACCAGCGTAAGGAATTAGATTTTTATGATATACATTTTCATAGTATAACAAAATGATCGGCTTATCATGCGAAGATATGTTATGATTTAGTGCTAATACGAATTTTACTTACAATAATTACAGAAAACACCATAGCTGTTTTTACAACTCGGAAATCGAATTACAATCATTTGTTTGAAATACTGTTATAATAATAATAAACCATGCTCCGATGCTTTCAGTCCAACCACTTATTTCGTCGCCTCAGCCGTCGACTTACACATTCCTTCAAAGCTGTTGGTAAAGTTGACATCAGTAGGAATAGAACTAAGAATGTAAAGAGGCGGAGCAAATAAAACAACGTATTTTTATCTGATATTCAAACGATTCTGCCAGTATCTCCGCAATGCAAGCTACATAACAAAATCTATGGACTTAACTTTTTTCTTGTTATCAGATCAAATTTCCACACAGTTTACAGAGGGAATGATCCCATGTGACATGACGAAACTCATTTTCTAAAACAGCTTGGTTATTTTTTAACAATTTTTCATTTTAATTTGAATCTAGATTGCCTACTAACCTCTGTGTGGCTAATAATACACAGACACACATATGTGTATATATATATATATATATATATATATATATATATATATATATATATATATATATATATATATATATATGCGTGTGTGTGTGTGTGTGTGAATACATGTGTGTGTGATAAACGGCCATGGCCAGCCTTCTACACATCCGGTATTTAATATTTTGCTGGCTTCTATCCTAGCTTTAACAAAGCTTTTTCTAATTGATGTTCTTGTGTGGCCATGATCTAGCTCTCTCTCTCGCTCTTTCACTCTCTTTCTCACTCAATCTATCTCTCCGACATACTTCTTTTATTTGATCTATACCTTTTTTTTTTGGCCTGTATGGACATTTGATTTATCATCCTTATTTCCTAAATAAGGTTCCTTGCGTTTCATAACATATTTTCTTTCAGCTCTATATTTGCCCACAGTCTTGTGTCTGCTAAACTTATTTCTCTTATGTTTTCTCTCAATATAAACAATTTACCAAAACTACGTTGTGTACACAACCCGCTGACTGTTCTTTACATCTTTTTGTAGCGTCTATTATTCTGCTCTTAGTAGTTTAACATGTATAAAAGAAGATAGAGCAGACTATCTCAATATTGGCATTACTCAAGTTCTGGTGCCTTGGGTGATAATATTACTATTTAGTTTTTCCCGTATATTCTTTATCCAAGAATTATTTTCCCTCATTGAATTCTTTCTTCTTTTTCATGTGTCTAACCTAGTAATTCTATACCATAGATTTGTATTCATATATCTCGCCTGTCTTCAGGGATTTTAGTTTTTTGTTGTCTAAAGTAGTAATTCACTTGCTTCTTAACCCGATTTCCTCCTTTTCTATAAGCATTGTATAATCGTCGATATCCTATTGTATCGTATTATCTCAGCTGAACATTCTCACCAACTGTTCAAGTATCAATCTCCGACTTACCATTTGAATAAAGTTTGAGGTCACCCATCGATATTAAACCGTTAATGTTTTTCCTTAAGTTTGCACAAGTGTTATCGTTCGTTTCATTTTCATATATACACTAGCTACATAAATAAACATTACGATTATGTGAAAATTGTTCGAAAAGAAATGTTCGGAAAAAATTATTCGAAAAACATTTATTCGAATGGAAAATTGTACGAATGAAAATTATTCAAACGGACAATTGTACGAAATGTTAATTATTCTAAATTTTTCATTTTATTTGCACAAAAATGATAAAATTAAAAATCAAGTAGACAAATGGTATTTATTTCTAATAACTGTTTTTCGAATAATTGATTTCGAACAATTGTTTGGAACAATTTTCCTGATACGAAACGTAACATAAACATCAGAAATATGGAGAGCAGAATTAGTTCAGCGAAAGAAATCTATTCTACGCCCCTTTTTATTCTGAGTTAAAGTCCAATCAGTGTCGATGTTACTTTTCATCTTTCTGCAGTTAATAAAATAATCACTAATCCGTTTGGAGATCCAATTAAACCGATTACCTCTGTCCTCCAGTTTCTGCCTCCGTGCGTGTCTTTATTACAAATGAATACATAAGTCAGGCGCGAAAACAGAAGATGACAAATTCATGATTTTTATTCTTTGATCAACTATCAACTTGATTCACTAAAGTTTTGTGCTGGTTTAATACATTTTTGTTTCAGTTATTTGACTACGGACATGCTGGAGCAACATCTTAAAGGGCTTTAATCGAAGAAATCGATCGCAAAACGTAAGTTTTTTTTATGTGGTACTTATTTTGTCGAACTCATTTGCTGAACCGCTAAGTTATGGGAGCGCAAAAAAAAAAGAACCCAACACCAATTTTCAAGCGATTGGGTTGGGGTGGGGATGACAAACACAGATACAAAATCACACACACACACACACACATCTGTATACGACGTGGTCCCACGCGGTTTTCGTCGACTAAACCCAATCACAAAGAATTGGTTTACCCGGGGCAATTGCAGGAGACACCTTACCCCGTCTCTCAAGTTGTGACGAAGTGGGACTGAACCCGAAGCCTCTTCATTGCAAAGCACACTGCTTAACCATACAACCATACAACCACACTTACAATAATATATTATTTCACAGATATCAGATATCTTTACAAGGACATTATTATTCAGGCATAAAAGAATTGCATCTTTTTCGAATACGATCCATCTCATCTCTATTTTTTCTCTTTCCTCTTCAACTTCTAAAGCGGACCTCATCTTGCCTTTGTTATCTATCAGCTGTAGTTGGATTCCTCATGGAGTAAATGTTGTAGTGATATGAACATGTATATGACATCAGCTTTCAACAATGTCATTCATTCCAACACTTGAAGTAATCTTGTGATGTGGCTGTTGTTGATCACTTCTGTTCTGTTTGTCTTCTATGTTCTCTTTCGTAAGTAATCTTGTCAAACTGAAATTGTCTCAAACCAGAAACTTTGAATGCTATCAGAGCTAAAATATTTCCAACCTAACACATCCGCAAACTCCTCATTATTTCTTCCATGGATTAAATATACGTCTTTTGCTTATTTCAACCAGTTGAACTGCGGCCATGTTGGAGCACTTCTCTGAAGTGTTTAGTCAAGCAAATCGGCCTCAGCAAGTAATTTTATGTCCTGCACTTGTTTTATCATTTCCTTTTACCAAACCGCTAAGTTGCGAGGATGCAAACAAAGCAACAGTAGCTGTCAAGTTATGAGGGGAGTGGGGCCAAACATAAAAAGAAAGACAGACACACACAGTCACAAAGACACACATGACACCCATATATTGTGTTACAGAGATCAAATATTTTGCAACAGTATGACTTAGTCTCTGTAGCACTATGCGATAGATTGTTCCCCAGATGATCCATTGAACTTACGCATCCAAATGCATCAAATATGGAGTTCCGAATAACTTAAATGGTGTAAAGTGAGCCTGTATCTATAATAAAAGCTTATTGCCCAAGTTGCTAAGCAATCGGATCGAACCCAATACCACAAGATTGAAAAGCAAGCTTCTTGATCATACAACCAGGCGTGCGTCTATAGATTTACTTTCATGCATTTTAAAATCCTATCTACTGTTGTCCAGTGTGTGTCCTGTGCCAAACCCACAAGAAGTATTGTTTTGATTTACCTGTATTTATTGATGTTTGTTTTGGTTATTTTCCAACAATGTTCGATTATTACTGAAATTCTCTTTCATCAGTCATAAATAAACATCTTGCTTTGTTTATAATATTTTATCTGTCAGAGATATCATTTATTTTCTCCATCTTTGCCTTGATTCATTATTTTATTTCTTCTACTGAAGTCTGTGAGGCTTTTTATCTTAATTTGTATTTGTTTAATCTGTTTTTGATATTGTTTTCTGAAACAGAGGAAACATATTGTTTATGGTATTATTCTTGTCTCTAGAGTCTCCATTTCCACCATGAAATGATATTTTTGTTATAAAACCAATACGTAATATTGCTAAAACACAAGTGGATTCGCAATATAACAGCTGCACAGTGTAACAGCTCAGCATAACATGTATAAACGTTATTATTTACTCGTATCTTTTTCAGGATATCATTACTCGCAATAAAAAGACAAAAACATTACTTCCAGCAAGTGCCATTAATGCCAAGAAATATCTATGTTCTTTTGCCCTTAAAGATGGAGATTTTTGCTTGTTAACTTTTCTTTGTTCTTTTATAATTCTTAATCTATTCATCTTCTTCCTACAGTATATTGAAAAATTCTAAAAATTACAGCCGTTGCTCATGATAAATGTTCTCATCTTTCTCCTTGTCCATAATTAGTTATGCCTTAGCACTGTATGTTCTTATTATTAAGACGGTGAGCTGGAATAATCGTTAACACACTGGACAAAATGCTTAACGGCATTTCTTTTGAATCTTTACGTTCTGAGTTCAAAAACTACCGAAGTCAAGGTTGCCTTTCATTCTTACATGGTAGATAAAATAAAGTACCAATCAACGGGAAGCGATCTAATAGACGTGATCTAGCCAGTTCGCAGGAGGCGGATAGTTGATTAAATCGACCCTAGTACTCGATTTGGCACGTAGTTTATCGACCCTGAAAAGATGACAGGCAAAGTCGACATCGACAGAATTTGAACTCAGAACTTAAATACATACGAAATGCTCTTCAGTGGTTGCTCGGCATGCTAACGATTCTGCCAGCTTGCTGCATTTTATTTGAAAAATACTAACAAAATGGAAGTAGACAAAGAAAAATTCAAGCATGACTCAAATTAAAATTGAAAGATTCTTGGTCGCAGTGCAGCATCAAAGCTTTTCCGACAAAACACACTAAAATCATATCATAGAGCTTAACTCTTTTCAAATTTAACTTACCACCTTCGTACCTGAATCTGGAATAAATTCTTCAACTAAATCAATCTAGTGTCAGTAGCAGTGATTTTGTGTTTTATCATCTGCGTGCAACTAGAAGACGTCAATATATAGATGATTGCCATCCCATCATATTTGCATACATATTCAAGACGATCGTCAACTCTGTGGGTGCGAGGTGAAAAAGGAGTGCAGAAAAGGTGACCACTCTGAATATTACCTGTCTGTAGAGATGGAATTAATTAACATAATCTTCTGCCTTTATTCGCCGAATAAGTTTCCATTTATAACGGCCTACATAATTTGTTTGCAGACCTCTGACAGCAGACTTCTGTCCGCTCTCACAGAAACTACCAGAACAAAAAAAGACTGGGCGTTCTCAAAAGTAAAACAATAATGATGATAATGATGATTGCAAATTTGACACATGGCCAGCAAAATAGGGGACGGGATGGTCGATTACATCGACTTAAGTATTCAGTTGATACTTATTTTATCGATCCCGACAAGATAACCGGCAAAGTCCACCTCGACGGAATTTGGATTCTGAACGTAAACAGGAGCGAAATACTACTTAGAATTTTTTGTCCGGCGTGCCAACTTACTACCTTAATTATTATTATGATAATAGTAGCGTAGATGAAGGTGGTAGCACAGGTGGTTGATAAAATGCATCGTGTCACGTTACACGTTAAATCACGTTTCACGTTAAATCACGTTACACGTTAGATCACGTTACACGTTAGATCACATCACACTCAAAAGAATTCAAACACTTCCAGCGTTAACTTTGTCTTTTATCCGTCCAGTTCAAAACATCTGGTTTATCTTCATCGCTATTTTGAAGACGAGTGAACTTAATGAATGAAGTACCAAATACCTGGTGTATGGGTTCACATAAGTTCGTATCGGTTTTCTTTCTTTATTCCCCCGAGTAAATTAAATAATTACACTTGCTTGGAGCACCTTGCTTAATTGGATTGCAATTTTTATATTAGTCATGCACATTATTTAATTGTTTTTTCCAATAACTACAGTGTACCTGACTTCAAGAGGAAAAAAAAAGTAAACTCAATCTAAAGAGTAAATAAAAAGAAAGAAAATCGGAAGTTTTTAGTTAAATTAATCTGATAAGGTTTAATGGGAATTGCCTGAGGTTATGAAGCTATTAAGGCAAGTAAATTTACTTTATCAATGGTTTATGTGTGTATGTATGCTCGTACATACATTCATACATACATACACATACATATATATTTATACTCACACATGTTTATATGAGTGTATATATATATATGTATGTATATATATATATATATATATATATATATATATATATATATATATATATATATATATATATATATATATATATATATATATATATATATATAAATGTATATATATATATATATATATATATATACATATATATATATATATATATATATATATGTATATATATATATATATATATATATATATATATATATATATATATATAAATGTATATATATATATATATATATATATATATATATATATATATATACAAATATAGATAGATAGATACGTATGAATGTATATGTATATATATGTGTATATGTATATATAGAGAAAGAGAGAGGGTGAGTTAGAGATTGAAAGCGAAAGAATCATAGATTTTAAGGCATAGGTTTAATTTATATATAAAAAGAAGCATCTGCTACATAAACAAAGAACTCAGTATGTAATTTTGTGTTAAATGTATATTTTTTACTCGGTTCCTCTTACATTTGAATTTCGCTAAAAACGGGTTTTTCAATCTGTGGTGAAAAGAAATATTGTTTTATATGTATAATAAATATTCTTTTCTATTCCAGGCACAAGGAAGGGGTCCAGTCGATTAGATCGACGCCAGTACGCAACTGGTACATAATTTATCGCTCCTGAAAGGATGAAAGGCAAAGCCAACCTCCGCGGAATTTGAACTTAGAACATTAAGACAGACGAAATACCGCTAAGCATTTCACCTGGCGTGCTGACGTTTCTGCCAGCTTACCGCTTTGCATGCATAATAAATATCACGAATCTGAGGGAGGCGAGCTGGCAGAAACGTTAGCACGCCGGGTGAAATGCTTAGCGGTATTTCCTCTGTCTTTAAGTTCTGAGTTCAAATTCCGCCGAGGTAGACATTGCCTTTCATCCTTTCGGTGTCGATAAATTAAGTACCAGTTGTGTACTGGAGTCGATCAAATTGACTGGCCGCCACCCTCAAAATTTCGGGCCTTGTGCCACGAGTTGGAAAGAAATATTACGTGGCTATTTAACGTAGGCGCAGTTGTTATGATGGCTTGCTTGAAAGTACCTGTACTTTTGGTTCATGGGGAATAAAATCTGGGCTGTTGAATGATATTGAAGTGAAAGTATTTTTTTTATATATACACGTACTTTCCAAAACACATCAAACGCTTTTGGTATTAAATTTTGTTCAAATATTGACTATCAAACCAAAACGACCTTATTCAACTGATTTCAGTCTTCTTTTTATTTTCATTTAACCGAATTAATGTCTCTAATCGTATTAATCGACTGATTTTATGCTTATTCGAATTTTAGTTCATTCATGTTTTGTTTATACATAATGTATAAAGTAATTGATTTCAAAGATAATTTTTACGATAGAAACCAAAATTTGATCTTTATGTGATTTAGAGTGTATTAAGTGTTTAAATTCTCCGAAAAAACATATTTTTATAATGGACAGTATACTCAAGATACATTTAAAATTTGTTTGTTTCCCTTCAACGATGTATATTCGTTTTATTTACAGTGATTTCTGATTTAGTATCTAGGTCAGCAATTTTGCTATAGTACCGGCCAATACTTGGTTGTATATTTTACCATCCCCATAAGGATGAAACACAAACTTGAAAAACTAATACCGCAATGGAGTTTTCCGATGACCAAATATTCGGCCTTCTTGCAGTCATTCATTTTGTTTACAATAAATATGAAATATAATTCTTATATTCCTCATCTCCTTAGAAAGCAGGGCTTCTCACACACTTCTATAGAGTGTATTACGTACCTTCTTAATTAATTTGAATTAAGAAATAAATTTCAATGTAAGATCTGCGAGTATCTTAGAGTAAATAAAACTGAATTTTTTAATTAATAAAATGTTCAATTTTATGACGTCTAAATGAAATTGGAAGTATATTTTAAAATATAAAACACTTTAAATGCTAGCAAAAATGTCATTAGTATTAGCTAAAATTTAACTACAATATTCACAGATATCAAATTTCAGTAGATTTTCTTAATGTTATTCGCTACAAGCTAAACGATACTCAAATTTAGAAGATTAATTTTTAAATGAATAAAATTTTGAATTTTATGACTTATAAATGTAATTAAAGCTATTCGTTAAAATATAAAATACCTTAAGCATTAGCTAAAATAGCTCAACGTAAATTAAATATTACGGAATTGCTGCAATTTTTGTTAATGTTATTTGTTAAAACTGAATGATTGTCAAATTTAAAAGCTTTGATACAGAATTTCACAATTTGCTCGTAATAATGAATACAATCACTTAGAGAACTGACAGGTAGATAGACATCTGCAAAATTTTCACTGAAGTTTAACTTCATATGACAAATACCACTATCTGCCTTCATTATCTATTTCCTAAATATAACCACTCAAATACACACACAGATATATATGATTACATTAGAGTATACGTAAATAACAATATAGTCGCATAGATATGGGCGATGTAGCAATATCCATCTATAAACCAACTATATATTCACACTTACGCACACATATACACACACACATAAATTGACACACACACATGCATACACACACACACACATACACACGGTCATACACACACGCGCACACACATATACGGCATGCGATTCTCTACTTTTAATTTCACGTATGCGCATTATATGGTTTTAATCTTGTCGACTACACAATATATTAAGATCAGTTGGACATCTGTGAGAAAAACAACACCATGATGCAATTCACTCTGTCAGAATTTTGGAAACGATACGCCGGAAGCTCCAATACGAACATTTCAGAGTGTTTGGGTGCCAATCTGAGGTCAGTGAAATCTGAGGACATGTACCGAGAGTGATAAAAATCAAACATCCTATCAACGTCATGATGTTTGGAGTGATCACTAGTGATAGTGACGTTATGCCTCCATTCATCATCCCACACGGCCTCATACTCAACACGGAGGCCTACATCAAGTGCCTGGGTCAAGAGGGTGGCTGGTGGAAGGCCCTATATCTGGCAACGAGAACCCTGTCATGGATGTCAGACAATTTCTGCAGCCACATCACCCCTAATATCTGGCCTTCATTTTTATATGGGGAGCGCAGTTGAACGAGAGACCAACAAAGCTCATTGTAACACTAATGATGTACTGAAGGCAAGGATTATGGCAGCATTCACCAACCTAAACAAGGAGACCATCCAGAAGAGTTACAGGAGATTCCGAAGTCGTCTTGAGACCGTGGTTGAAGCCAATGGCGATTTTAGTGAATAATTTACTGTCAAAAGTAATTTCAAAAAGTTCACTTAAATCCGTACACTTAGTTAATTTCCCTAAAGATTTCTTATTTACTTTTGCAACGGTTTTGTATTTTTCTGCCGTTAACAACTTTTTCCGGTTTCTTTCGATATTGGCTCTTTGGTCCACTGACAAATTTCACTTCAACCCATACAATTCTTTATTTTCCCGTAAAAATATCTTATTTACTTTCTGCCCATCGTATTAAGAAATATAATTTCTGTTACCCAGGTATTTTCATTGTTTACTATCTTCTGCACCTGTGCATATCTCTATACATATATAACCAGGCCTAGAAGGAAAGTGTCAAATTTGTCTACAATGTCAAGGTCAGCCAAAAGAATGTTTCTGTCCAGGGAAAGAGAGACAGCAGCAGAAAGGGAAACACACCAAGAAACGAACAGACTGTGCACTACAAAATCCAGAGCATCTCAAAGTGATGAACAGAGGTATGCACGGCTGACAAGGAATAGGATCTCCACTGCAGAACAGATCTCCACAACAGCTCAGATAAGCAACTTCTTTGAAGCAGCTTTCAAATATGAACCAGCGGTTCATTATACAGAAGTCACTAGAGTTTCCATTGGTACAATGACAACTGAATGCATACATTGTAAAGCACGCAAATAGCCTGCAGAGACACCAGCATTGTGCTGCAGTGGTGGAAAGGTTAACCTCGCTGAAATCCCCCAACCTCCAGAGCCATTGAAGAAAATGTTGTCATCAACTGACCAAGATTCCAAGCACTTCCAAAACAAAATTAGGCAATTCAACGCTGCACTACAGATGACATCATTTGGAGCCACAAGAGATATAACTGAGCCAAGATTCATGCAAACTTCCAAGATCCAAGGTCAGATTTATCATCGGATTGGCTCTCTACTACCTCTGTCAAATGAATCACTAAAATCGGTCTTTCATTGTTTATAATATGCACCTGTCTTTTGGTTACGAAATGAGCTACACAAAACGTGTATTTAAATTATGCGTATTTACTTTATATACATATATGAGTTGAAAACTTTCTTTTAACACGTCGCTTAACGTCTCTGCTCCATGCTGGCATGGGTTGGAGAGTTATTAATGTAGAAAGTTGATATTTCAGCTACTAGCAGTTAAGACCTGCATAATATAGACGGCATTTTAAAATTTCATTATTCTCTTTAACTCGAGCAACGCCGGATATTTTTGCTAGTTCTATATAAAATGGTATTTATATAGTATGTATATATAATTTTATTTACGTACGGCCTAATGTTTATTATTTATATGATATATCGTTTGCACTGCATGCTTACAGAGAACATTTATCAATGATAAATATATTAAATCATGTGATAACCCGCACAATGATAGCATACGAACCATCAAAGACGATGTTTTCTTGCTCTGAATAATTTATACAGCAAATATATACGACTCCAACAGTATAGCAGCTTTCTCCCTTTATATTTTCAAAATTTTTTCCGATACATGTTGTATTCTATTTCAGTTTAAGCATAAACAAGATCACTACACACACACCACACGAACACACACACACACACACACACACACACACACACACACACACACACACACACACACGCACACACAGTCACACACATAAACACACCACACATATATAAAATATAATATATATATGTACACACACACACTCACATATATATATATACATGTGTGTGTTTGTGTGTGTGTGTGTGTGGGTGTGTATATGCATATATACACACAGATATATATATATAAATATATATATATAAATATATATATATATATATATATATATATATATATATATATATATATATATATATATATATATATATATATATATATATGTATGCATATGATATAGGCATGCATATGTATAGATATATAAACCAAAACTGTCCGACCAACAGAAACGTGAAACCCTGAGTAACAGAGTTGTGATGTCTTTGCAGCCTTATTAATAAAGTGTGTGTGTGTGTATGCGCGCGTGCGTGTGTGAGCGTATTGCTTATGAATATATATATCTATATGAATATATTATAATGGATGCATGTTTGCTGTTTAAGTAGAAAAGGAAATAATGCAACAAAAGACGGAATCTAAAGTGTGATGAACGATATTATTACATTAACGTTTGCTGTATTTATTAATGATAAATAACAGAATAACTAATAGGATAGCTGAATCATGATTGAATAAAATTCAATCTTACATCCAAATGTTTGCATTATATCAAAGCCATTAATTCTACTTTCGCTCTTAGATTAGAGCATTTATTTGCAGTTTTCTGCCATAGAAAATACACTCATGCGCACGTTCATCTAGAAATACATTCACGCACCTATATACACAAGTGCGTATAAGAAAAGGAAGTAGAGAGTGAGGTTAGACATTGAGACAGATTTATCGATACAAAGTTGATTGTGATTTTTTTCCCTCACTGTGTGAATCCTGTCAACTGGAATAAATAATACAACTTGTTTAAATACGAGCCTCTGTGTGACGCCAAGCGGATTCTTTCGTTCCTGGTCTTTAAACAAATACAGTCAATACGGAGAAGCGTGAAAGAATAAATAATTATAATATATATATATATATATATATATATATATATATATATAATATATATCGGCCATCTTTCTTTCTTTTCTCCGTTGTAGCTGGAATAAGGAAAACGTGTTCTTGTTTGTCTCCTGTCCTAGCTTGATTTACGCGTTCGTCACCACAACCTCGTTTAGGCTTAGCAGCCCTTCCTGTTTGTTTTCACTGTCCTCTTTGTGTTATTTATTTTGACCCTCCGCAAAATCCCAAATTTTATTTAATTTGCTTCACGGGAGCAACTGTTTTATCAAAAGCGTATATTGTTGTTAAATGCTCGAAAAATACGAGACTAGAGAAACAGCCGACAAACCATCCGTAGACCATATATAATGAAAGAACATCAAAGAATTGGTTTATCTAATTCCGTTTATCGTTTACTTTACGCATGTTTCATAGGTTCAGTAACCCAATCTTTCATATCGTCATTTGCCTGTTGATAACTACTGGACTACCTTGTATTACGGAAATCTACCCTAACTATCCATGCCGAAGCTTGAGGGTCCGAACATAAGCAAGCAGACAATTCGTAGTAATCGGCTTAATGCTTGTTGTTATATTCGGACAAGTTAACTTCTGTATGGACTGTTAAAGAAGATCTCTACAGTATATGAACTAGACAAGTAGTTGTTAAAATAGAAATGGCGTTACGCAAGTCTGGTTAACTGAGGCCAATGAAACATATGTACACAAAACATTAAACACTGTTAGCTAACTCCATTCTTTGATGTTCTTTTCTTATATCCACATACATATACACAACACACACACCCGCACACAAACACGCACACACATACATACACACACACATACACACATGAAATTTATAGACATATGCTTCCAGTAACCGTTTTTAACTTCTGCCATTCTTCCATTCGGTCGCCTAAGCGTGACTAGCTACGTTCGTTTGACAAGCGAACGAAAATATATGTTGCACGCAGCCGAATCAAGCAGTTCTTAAATAATAATATAACTTTTATCAAATGTGTCGACTGTCATTTTCTCTGATTTATATATATATAAACAAGACAACAAAACATCCGGACAGTTAGACGTTATAAAAAAGGTCAGTGAAAAAGAAAAATCGACGGGCTATTGGGAGCTTTCTATCGTCAGTCGAGTTCCAGATCATCCCTGCAGTTTCGGCTGCTTACACTCGAGACTGCTCCAATCTGGCCGGCCACTGCCCGGATATTTTGTTGCCGCCTATTACATTCTTCCATTTTAAATATATACGTATAGTGGCGTACGTACACATTTGGTTTCTTGTATGTAAGTATATATATATATATATATATATATATATATATATATATATATATATATATAAATTCTGTACGACTCATTTACTCCTTCCTTTACACTTTCTTCTTTCTTTCCTCTTTTTTTCTCGCTCCCCCTCTCTCACATTTCTTGGCCTTCTCTTCATTCTCATTACATTCCTTTCTCTTTACCTCCTTTGTACTTTTCTCTATGTCCCTCTCCTTTCTTTTCCTCTCTTTCTCGTCCTTCCCAAATTCTTCAATTCATCTGCCCCTACCTCTCTCCTCTTCTTCCACGTGACCGGTGTTCCGCCAAGCCTGACCTTCGTTTCTTGGTTCGACTTCCATCTGTGTAGCATCTCTTATATTCCTTCGTATGACTTTCACTTTCTATGTTCCTCCGTAAGACTTCACTCGACACACGCCAGCTTAATTTAATTCGTCTAAAGTCGAAAGGCACTTGTTGTTACTGTCTTCTAATTTCCAATCCAACATCACAAGAGTTTTGCGTCGAAAGACTTCCGGTTTTTCAGTTAAATTGTGCTCTGTTATCTTTGCATCGGGGAACTACAAACAGAAGAGAGTTAGACATCTGTATTTCTGTTAATTTTCACTCCGCCACCAGCACAGCTTTGCGTCCTTAGACTTTGTTACGCACTAGCTTAAACTTGTCACATTATGTTCATTTGTAAAACATTTAATCTTTCGACGATTGACTATTTGTACACATATTTTCGATCAGTAAAAAGTTTTGGTATAATGTAAACTGACTTGCCCAAATTCAATTTCAATCAGAAATTCATTCTAGTTAATGTTACTAGCAACTGGAGACCGTTGACATTCATTTGATCAGCTTGTGGAATTATTTGTTCTATTAATATAGACATTATCATTTAGAAAGCGCGTAGTTCAGTTAATATTTTCTGGCTAATATTTGCGATTCTAAAATATCACCAATGACATAGCGGTCAAACACACTAGCCAGACTTTTTTCATAACCATCAATATCACATACTCTCATACTAATATAAAATTATAGACAGATAGTTTGTGATTAACACAGCCATTATTTTCAAAGATCGCTAGACTACAAAGAACGTGTTTACTACACCAGCCGAATATATATATATATATATATATATATATATATATATATATATATATATATATACACACACACACACACACACATATATATATATATATATATATATATATGTATGTATATATATAGGTAATTGTATGTGTACATATATATGTGCCTGTGTGCGTGTGATAGTTCGCATATGTGCGTTTTCTGTGGGTGTGTACATCATCTGCAAGCATATAGATAAATAGATATATTCGATTATATGCACACTTGCATGCGCTTATATACACACACACACACACACACACATATATGTATACATGTATTTTATATATGTATACATGTATTATATATATATATATATATATATATATATGTATATTCAAATACAATGAAATAAGATTAGAGAAGTAATAATTCTGCTAAAAGTTTTTGTTTTAGACTTGATGACATTTTTAGCATAAATGAAAATGAGCCCAGATTCTAACTGTTATTCATGTTGCCATTTAATCTCTCTGAGAACACCTATTATCATCATCATTTATATTATGATACCTATTATTATTATTATTATTATTATCATTATTATCATTATTATTATGATTGTTACTATTTTATCATAATCATTATTCGTCATCATTGTAACCAGAATAATTTCACCGAATGTTAAATGTTCTGCTATCTCAAGGGATATTATATTGCATAATAGGTAGAATAATTTCTTATGCAATATACATTCATACATATACTATGTACATATATTCATATACACATACATTCATATATATATACATATATATATATATATATATATATATATATATATATATATATATATATATATATATATATATATATATATATATACATATGTATATATATATATATATATATATATATATATATATATATATATATATATATATATATATATATATATATATATATATATATATATATATACATGCATACATACATACATACATACATACATATATATATATATATTTTTTTTTTATATGTATATATATATATATATATATATATATATATATATATATATATATATATATATATATATATATATATATATATATAAATATATATATATATATATGTACATTTATATACATGTGTATGTGTGTGTATCTTTGTTTTTCCTATTGATTGCTGCTGATTGATATTTGTTGTAATGTGAAATACCCATCATCTAACTCATATTTCTAACTCCATAAAGCCTTAAATATTACATTAATCTCTCCAGAGAAATACTTTTGTGTAGTTCAGTTCAGTATTTGGAAAGAAACCAGTCATGCTGTTTTCATATTTATCAGTTATTGCTATATAAGTGAAATTGACGATGTTGTAACTGAATTAAGGGAATCTAAAAGTTCATTATATAAACAATTTCTAATGTTTACATTAAATAAGAAAAAAAAAACACAATTAATATCAAAACGAGTAATAAAAGTAATAATGTCTACATATCTATCATGGTCCACCATAATATTTATTGCGGAGAGATTTAACACGATGAAACAAATCGTGCTGTTATTACTTGGGTGTGTAGGAACAGAGGAGAGAATTATGGCGAACAAAAGCAGATTGAGATCTTAATACGTATTCTATCTCTCCCTCTCCCCTCTCTCCCCCTCTCTCTCTATATATACATATATAATATTATATGTATTCATATATGTATATATATGTATGTATATATGTATATATATTTATATATACACACACACATATATGTATTGATAGAACAAGTAGAAAAATAAATTGTTTTCAACACGTAAATACTGAACAGTATATATAAAGGATAAAATTCTTTTAAGAGCAAAAAAATCCTTTATATATACTGTTCTGTATTTATGTGTCGCAAAAAATAAACGTCTTTCTACTTGTTCTCCTGTACATTTCAACGCTTTAAAAACAAACTTATGTTTGTTTACGTATGACGTAATATATATATATATATATATATATATATATATATATATATATATATATATATATATATATATATATATATATATATATATATTTATATATATATATATATATATATATATATATATATATATATATATATATATATATATAAATATATATATATATAATATATATATATTGACACACGTTTGTATACATGTATTTATATGTACCAGTTAAGGCAAGGCGAGCGAGCTGGCAGAATCGTTAGCACGTCCGAGAAATGCTTAGCGTCATTTCATCCGAATTTTCCGTTCTGAGTTCGAAATCTGCCGAGATCGACTTGGTTTTTTTCTCCTTTCAGGGTCTATAAAGTAAGTACCCGTTGACATTGGGGCTTATATAATCTACTTACCCCTCCACTAAATTTGCTGGCCTCGTGCCAAAATTTGAAGCCAATATTTTAATCTAGTTTAATGCGGTGTGCTGGCAGAATCGTTAGCACGCAGGCAAAATGTTTAGCGGTATTTCGTCCGTCTTTACATTCTGAGTTCAGATTCCACTGAGGTCGACTTTGCCTTTCATTCTTTCGGGATCGACATTAATAAGTAGCACGTGAGCACTGGAGTTGCTGTATCAACTCAACCACTCCCCTGAAATTTCTTGCCTTGTGCGAAAATTTTGAAATCAATATTTTTATCTCACTTTCTTTATTATGCCTCGTGTAGTGTTCTACAGCTGCAACATACTCCTGTTTATATGCGTGTGTATGTGTACATACACATTCATTCATTTACCATGTCTGACAGTCAAAGTAATTAAATTATCTTCTGATTGGGTCATAAATTAACTATGCTTCAAATCCATGGAAACAGTTCTAGCGAACAGCAATTAGAAAGAAAAAAACTGTTACATTTTGCTCTAATTTGATGTTTATCCCCGATACTCAATCAAGCAATCTATATCCTCATTAGATATTTAAGCATTTGCTTTCTTGACAAAACGTACACATGACTTTACAACATTCCAGTTCAAGACATGTAGAAATTTCAATATGGAATGTTTCACTATATTATTCCATTTTAGGTATACATACATACATACATACATGCATAACATACATAACATACATACATATAGGATCGTTTGTAGAAATACATAAATCTGGAGGAGAATTTGTTTGAAATTTTAAGATGTTTCCATTATTTTGCTCAACCCCTGTATATAATAAGTCAATAAGAACAAAGAGAGGAAAATCAATTGAAAGAATACGAATGAATATCAGTAATTAGAAGGCAAAGTGAGATTTACCAAAAACAAAGAGAGATAATGTTAGAAGTCAATTGAAGAAAGGAAGAAAGAAAATTAAGAAGTTACATTCCTCCACTTATTTTACTCATATTTAGAACTTTCATAACTTTCTGTACAATTTAAAATCTACTTATGGAAGCTATGTAACAAACATTGACATTTGACATACGTTATATTTGAGGTGTTATGGAATAGTACCGTATAGAATAATACATATTTAAATAACTGTTTCACATTCTGGAATTCATAATTGCTATACATCTTTGCGTCAGTGCGACGCCAAGAAGAGGTAATTATCTTTAAGCTTTCTTAAAATTGAAACGCCAGCGCACATAGCTTAGTCATCATTTAATGCTAGACAGGTATGTCTGTGTGGTCAAAAAGCACGGTTTCCAACCATAGGGTTTCGGGTTCGGCCAAGTGTCTTCTATAGTCACTCGCTGACCAATGCCTTATGAGCGGATATCGTACACGGAAACTGTGGAAGCCCGTCATATATTAGGCAGCTTATGAAGGGAATAGATATTTGTTATGCTTGTTTGTGAATCTTTTATCTTTCATTCTCATTATTCTAAGTTGTCCTTCATCTTTGTAAAGCGGGAAGTTTTTGTGGATTCACGGTTTGTGGAGGATACTTACATTGATATTGGTTGTTTTTATTCGTAGATAATCATATGAAGCCTAGATAACTCTCAGATATTCGTGTCTAGTTTTAGAAGGTTCTACGGTACATACACACACGCACACGTGCACAAGCACACACACACACACACACACACACACACACACACACACACACACATGCGGTGGGGATATGTGTATATGTCTGTGTGTCTGTGTGGTTGCTCCTCCGACTGCTTGACAACAGGTTGTTACTTCTTTTTGTTCTTGTAACATTGCGGTTCGGCAAGAGATATTAGTTGAAAACAGCAGACTTTTTTTAAAAGAACATCCGAGACGATTTGTTCGACTAAATTCTTCAAGGCTGTGGCCAAGCATAGCCGCAGTCCAATGATTCAATCAAGTAAAAGATAAAAGAAACATGTACATATTTAGTTACTCCTTATCGTATTATCTGCAGTGATATTCAAAAATGAAAAGATGGAAAATAAGTCCTGGGGTTGAATTTGCTCGACTAAAGGCCGTGCTCCAGCATGGCCACAGTCAAATAACTGAAACAAGTAAAAAAGTAGAAGACAGCACGACAGTTTAACAAAATACCAACGATATATATATATATATACCAAAGCATCCTTTCCGCTTACTCTAATAAAATAGATTTCGATTAGCATGGTAATTAAATATCGATAAATTTTTCTTCACGGTATTTTGACTGTTCATAATTTTCAATTTTTTTAAAATTTTGCATTTCATTATATTATATTTCCTGAGATATCAATTCACCCTCGTCTCAAAGATCCGGTTACGTGCGTACATATTACCAGCATTTCATTAATATATTTTTCGAGTAAATTCATCTCCAGTTCTCGACTTTTTTTTCTCTTGCATTGAAATTTAATTACTGTGATGTTTATTTTATATCTGCCTACAGAAACACAAAATGAAGTCAGATCAGTCAAGAGCGACAGACATCAAAGACATATTTTATTACAGAAGTAAATTAGAATGATTAAAATTATAATGAAAATGTGTTAATTAGAATAAAACTTTAAAAATGGAAAAGCTTAATATTTTTACTATTGTAAACATAATCAATACGAATTCATTATTTTTTGTATAAGCTGTTACTTTGGAAAATAGGTGAAGTTTTGTTAAATCAGATACATGTAGAACATTATATCCGTCTGGAGTTGTTTCACAAAGTAGAAATATAAGCCAGCTATTTCTAATATATCGAAGGGGGTCGAGCTTTTTGAGAATACTCTATATGTGATAGAAGCTGTCATATTCAGAAAGAAACGATGAGAGAACGAACGATGTAGAAGAGCAACAAAGACTGCTATACAAATACCAAATTACAAATTAATATGACATACAGTGGAAACAATAATCCGAAGTTGAGAAATGACGCGCCACTCAGTTACTGGATAACGGTGCAAACCGTTAGAATATACTCAATATAAATAAATGCCTTTATCAATCATCTCAAAGGTGCAAAATACTATCGTTGCTTTCTATAACGAGCTATGTTTTATGCATTTTTATGAGAATTGCATTGTAAATTGAACCATCTTCCGACTTTTTATCACTTGCGGACATTTTCTAGATACGTTATCAGATTTCTCAACAACAGATTATAAAAAGCATCATCTGACCTATCGGATGTTTGAACACGTGAAAAGAAAAACAAAATGAAGGTAAATGTTGAAATATACTGAACAGTGCATAATAATTTCTAAAAACTCGATATAATTTAGTTGAAATGGCTTGGATAATACTCCGATAGTCATGTACACTTTGATCTCTTTTACACGAACATTCTCTCATGTCGCATGCAAATATTATGCAGTTGTCTTGTTATAAAACATCGTTTGTGCGTCAATAACTCCAGTTAAAATAATAAAGAACATTTGACCCCTTTAGATTTTTGAAAACTATATTGATTTTGAGTATTGCCTACCTATTAATCATTTGAAGTACAATGTAGATATAGGTGCCATTGCATATATTGAAGGTCTGTACTGGTTATGTTGGAAAGAAAAAGATATGATAGAAGGGGAAGTTCATATTGATCTCACCTGAAGGGAACTTCCACCAAAACTGAATGGTTCTTTTGATATTACCAAATGATTGGTCAACATAGAATTTGTAATGCAGTAATGATGTGAACTGAACTTGCAATTATCAAGCAAAAGAAGCAAAAGAATCGAAGGATACTTTTAGACATACAACTTGGATAATAGGAGAAAGAATTAAATGGAATCTTCCACTAAAGTTTAGTGAGTTTTCAATGGTTACTGATCGGCTGCAAGCAAAATATTGATCAAAATTTAGAAGTCAAACATAGAGATCTATCATTTCGTACCCTAGATACTGTCGTTGTTGTTGTTATCATTATTATATTTGTTGTAGAGATTTTTCGCTGTTAATAGAAGCATTTTTGATTTTCTTATTGGTTTTTATTATTTTTATTTTAGTAATTTTTGTTGTTAGTCTTCTTATTGCTTTTGATGTGTTATTTCTGTTCCACTGCTTTTGCTGTACTGTTATTATTGTGATATAGGTTTTCTAGGGAATGGTACTTCAGTCAAATCTATGCTGTTATTCTTATTACTGATGCCACTATCGTTGTTGCGGTTGTTGTTTTCTTTGTTAATGGTGAGCTCCTTATTTTATTTTTGTCTTGTTTGATATTATTTTGGTTAATACTTTTATTGATCTTAATACATTAATATCTTACTTTGGCACGACGCCATAAATTTATTGGAGAGAGAGAGAGAAGGGAGAGAGAGGGGGCTATTACCAATTAAATTAATCCTATATTTGACCATTGCTTGCTTACGTTATCAACGTCGTCACAATTTGAATTAACAATATAAAGAGACCAACAAACAAGAAAGAAGTAGAGTAGGAGGACCACTGAAATGGCGGCCTTTATGCCTTGCGATATTCTAATCACCCACAAGCACATACATATACACATATGAGAAGCGCATACACACATACTCATCTATACACTTTTAAAAACACCAACTCACCTAATATACAGATACTCACTAATATGCAGATACTTTTTCCTTATATTTCAGCAAAGTGTGTACAGGCGTTAAATATACGAAACTCCGACATACTTTGTGCCAAAATCTCCTTCTCCCACAAATAGTAATCTTAAAATAACCTTCTCTGAGAGTATATTGAGTATATTCTAACGGTTTGCACCGTTATCCAGTAACTGAGTGGCGCGTCATTTCTCAACTTCGGATTATTGTTTCCACTGTATGTCATATTAATTTGTAATTTGGTATTTGTATAGCAGTCTTTGTTGCTCTTCTACATCGTTCGTTCTCTCATCGTTTCTTTCTGAATATGACAGCTTCTATCACATATAGAGTATTCTCAAAAAGCTCGACCCCCTTCGATATATTAGAAATAGCTGGCTTATATTATGGTAACTTTATCAAAGTCAACGTCACTAATACACCAGCAGCACATAGAAAACAAAAAAAACTTCGGCCTATCTCTTTACAAGAACAACATATCAAACCCAGAGAACTACATACCGTATCTCACTTCGCCACACGATGTGTACCTTTACTTATTTCATAATATCTAGTACCATCCCAATCAATGAAAATACTTCTACGTGGTCATTGGACTAAGAGCAAACAAATCTCTTACAACTTCCATCGAAATATCTTCATAATGACGGGATACATGTAGAGTTAGATATTCATTGTCTGAGGAAAAACCAAAAGACTATTGGCAACGATGTCTTTCACCATAATTATGTTCAGCCAGGGTTGATCTTAGGCTATGAAACAAAAGCAATTACGACGATGACGCTGCAACAGCAACAACAACAACGAAAGCAACAACAATGACAAAGACAATAACGGCAGCAGCTACATCAAATGCAACAACAGAAACAACAACCAAGTTTGATTTCTCTCATCTCTTACCGTCCCTTTGATCCTTTCATCATTTCTCCCAGAGATATAGCCATCGGAAACCGTTCCATGCGTCAATTTTCCCCTGCTGTTCGAGATAAAAAAAATAGTCACATCAATCTCCACAGTTTTGAAGGGCCAACAAAATTCATAACAGCTGCATATTTCTCATCCGTGTAACTATTTCAAAAACGTCATCTGATGTTTAAACTAATAATATGCTGCAAGTAAATTTCATCAACATAGAAGAAAAAAACAATTCAGTGACTTGCAGAAATCGATTGGAATGGCAACAACTCTACTTCATAATGTTTGAAAGCTCTCAAAGAAATAAATATTCAGGTAGAAACAGTGAGAAAGGGAGAGAGAGAAGCATGGAGAAACAGCTTCGACAAAAAAGGACTACGATAAATTTCCCTCATTTACTCAGCTCAGATTTTCCTAGAGTCCAGGAAATATTTCCATTCGATAATTTGCTATACCTCTTTTCTCCCTTAAAAATATAATAACTTTTTTTTTATTTTCAGAACAAGTAGAAAGATAAGTTTTATTCAACGCATAGATACTGAACAGTGTAGATATAAAGGATAAAATCGTTTTTTCTTTTTAAAAGCAGAAAAATTTGTCGGCAGCCAGCCATGAGGATCGAACTCACATCCCGCTAATATCCGGTTAGAATGCTTTACCATCTAAGCTAAACCACCTTTTTTATTTTCATCTTTGGAAAGGAGATATTAAACAGAAAGCAAAATGCACGAAACTCTTGATATGTTCTTCTACCTTTGGCTCAAGATGACAAAGGAATTTACTTATTTATAACGATCTTGAAGAAATGAAAGGGAAATTTAATGTCGAATGAATTTTTACATGTAGTATATAAAGCAATGGAACAAAATACATTTAGTCTGGAATTCCTCCTTCTGCTACGCATCACCCTTAATTTTCAGTATGTTAAAAATCATAGAGCTATACAATCTTGAAGAACGCAGCTAATGCCTTTGGCAAATGTATGCAGACCATAACTTTCCAGTGAGCTTCTAACAAGACACATTGTGATTAGGTAAACTAGTTGATTCAATCGGCATTTGCTTTTGTTACTATGTCGATTTAGTAAATCAATTCAAATAGGGAGGTAAGAAGGACAAACAGAAACTGAATTTCATACAGAGAACCAATATATCTATGCTTTTGTCCAGTGGACTCCGGGGCGCAAGTGGAAATATTTTGTGCGAGTAACTTTCGTTAACACACGTTTTTCGAGTTTGTAATTCAAAGCATTTAACATCACTAACGACTTTTTAGAATGCATAATTCCTAACACGATCCAACTGATTTGTTCTGATGAGAAACAAAAGCACGAGCCTCGCTGCCACAGCGCATTAAACAATATATGAAGATTGTTATCGTTGTTGACAACGACTCACACACATATGTATGTAGGTATTTACGTATATATATATATATATATATATATATATATATATATATATATATATATATATATATATATATATATATATATATATATACTACTACTACTACTACTACTACTACTACTACTACTACTACTACAACTGCTACTACTACAGACTGTCAGCTCACTGCATTGAAATGAATTAATATGCTGCAAACTACTTTAGACTAAGCAGTAGTAATGTTGCACTGATGAAAGGAAATATTAAATCCCAAATAAAAGATCTACTTGTGAATCACAAACGGTAGCTAATGAACAACATACCTCGATATAGTGAGGGTTTTTTTTCACCTCTTTATTGAGATTTCAAATTTGAACTATCAATTTTAAAGAGACCTGTGTTGATTAAATAAATATCAGACATATGAATTCGGTTCAATCCATATTTTCTGCCCACTTATTCCGGTTTATTTAATTGGTGTTAAAAAATATGTAGCTGCAAGTGCAACAAAAGATGGATTTCATTAGATTAATTTAGTGGTTTTGAGGCCCTAAACAGGAAGAAAAATAGGGAGTTTAAAATGCTTCCACGTTCATTACTGCTTTGCTTTTTTGTTTATTTTATTTTCCGCGGGCAATGTGAAGGCATAAGTGGGTGTCAACAACATCCATATCGTCAACAATAAAGCTATTCTACTTCATTCTAATGATAATGTTGTTCATGTTGTTACTATGGTAATGGCAAACAAGATAAAGAAAAGGAAAACCAGAAATGAATACCCCTAATGGCATCTTAGAATCTCAATCTAAATTACCTTGTTCTTGTTGCTCGATTATGATCTATTCGTCTCATCCTCTGATAAGGTGTTATTAACGAAGTTTCTTAATAAACATGTAGTCATAAATCATCAGTTAAATATGCAATTCTATCATATTGGATATGAAAATTAAATGATTGAATATTGAAATACAAGGAATGTTACAACAGTAGTTCAAAAATAGCCAATTGTTTTGAATATGACATTTAGAAAGTGCATCTACAATAAATAGGGCTGTTGTTTCCAGTAAGAGAAACAGATGGTGGGACACTATTTCTTCAAACTTTAAATTACCTTTTGAGCCAATCACGTAAGTACAACACAATTTCATCTATATTTGGAGCAAAGCCAGCAATTTTGAGGGAAGTATACAAGTTGGTTACATCAACCCTAGGACTCAAATGGCATTTATTTTATCGACCTTGAAAGGATGAAAATGAAAGGTGAATTCAGAACGTTAAGAGTAGGAAGAAAAGCAAATATACATAATTTTGTTCGACGCACCAACTTTATGTTATTGTTAGAGATATAGTCATTTCAGGCATCGTGGAACTACGGAAGAGAAAGAAGTAGGTGCAGAGCAGAACAATATGTTAAACGATTCCTAAATTTGGAATATTTCTAATTATTGATCGAATTACCAAAATATCGGATAGGTTTTCCGACACTGTGTCATATCTAGAGCTTATATATATATATATATATATATATATATATATATATATAACCGTTATAGAATAAAGTAAAAGAATATGGTACTTTAGTGCCATTACATCTCCAGTAGGATAATCCAAGGAAATAAATTGGAATAATTTTCCTTGTGCAAAATGGTAATAGTTGCCTAAAATGGAGATTAGGCAGAGCTGGTTGTAACATTTCAAGAAAGCCAACGTTTTACAGAGGATAGAGACGTTTGCTTTCGTAAAATCCAGAAATTCTATTTCAGAGAGCGGAGCTATTTTATTTACCATTGTTATATATTCTTTTTCGGTCTTGGAAAGTGTTTATCTAAATCATTTCTATATTCATAGTATGTTATGAATAATGTTATGAATAATGCGTATAGAAATGAGCTTACAAGTTGTAGTAAAAGAATCGAAAACGAAAATGATGACAGAAAGGGAAATATGTATTATAGATGAGAAAATGAATAAAAAGCACATTAAGGAAATGGAAGAAAACAACCAGTTATAAGAGAAAGATAAAAAGAATTTGCTCGGAAATTTCTTGATTCTGATAAATGGTTTTTCAGCGTCACATGTATCCAGACCAAAACATCAATATTCATAATCTCACATTCGCACACTGTAGGAAATATATGTGACTATGCCGTCTTTAGTGTTTGTGTGTGCGTGTTCGGTCATGCGTACGCATGTTCCAAATTAAGATTCAAGTGAAATCCTGACATTGCAAACAAGTTTCATGCTCGAGTTGGAGCAATTCCCGGCTCTAATGACCTTCACAATGGAATATATGTCTCTCGATACTCGACTATAAATCTGGAAAAAAATAAAAATAAAAATAAACAAATAAATAAAAAAGACCAACACGAATGTTGATTTTCACTTTATATTTCCTTGGAATAATACTCTACAGTAACATAGGAAATGTTTCATTCGATGTTTTAGACAAGTGTAACATTATTTCATAAAAAATCCTATTAATACTAACTATTGATATAAAGGAAGGGTATTAGACGGCATATATATACTCTCTCTTTTACTCTTTTACTTGTTTCAGTCATTTGACTGTGGCCATGCAGGAGCACCACCTTTTAGTCAAGCTAATCGATCCCAGAACTTATTCTTTGTAAGCCTAGAACATATTCTATCGGGCTCTTTTGGCGAACAGCTTGGATGAACAAGTTATGGAAACTACCTATAACCAGACTGCTCCACAGTGGTGGAAAAACAAAGTTATTCCAAAGAGGTAGCTGTGTGGTGAGAAGCTTGCTCTCCAGTCACTTGGTTTTGGGGTTTAGTTCCACTGCGTGATATTTTGTGCGTGTGTTTTTTATTATAGCTTTCGGAAAAGTCAAAGCCTAATTAGAGAACTTAGTAGACGAAAAAGGAAAGAAGACTGTCGTATGTATGTATGTCTTCCTCCCTCTCTCTCCATCTATATATATATATATATATATAATGTAGACTTTCTCACCTTCCCGAGCGTCAAACTAATACACCTGTTTGTTTTATACACCTGTCTTCGTCTTTTGTATATATATATATATATATATATATATATATAATGTATGTGTGTGTGTATGTGTGTGTGTGTGTGAGAGAGAGAGAGAGAGAGAAAGAGCTTTTCTTTTACCGATTGAGACTCGGTGCTGGTTTATTTACATTCCGTAAACTAGTAATTTAGCAAATGAGATCGACAGAATAAGTACCGCACTCTAAAAAATAAATACTGGTGCCGATTTGCTCGTCTAAAACCCTTCCAAGTGGTGCCCGAGAATGGCCGCATGCTAGTGACAGAAACAAATACAATATAAAAAACGAGATTAGACGTCTTATTTAGCGATTAACAAGTTTTCTTTCGCCTACTTTATTTGACATAATAATCAATATCGTTTTTTGATTTCGTTTGAGATATTTCATAAACAAATAGACGATGGCTACACATTTGAATTTGAATTCTGCGCCATTTTCGCAACTAAATGTGTTTTTATTTTGGAGTTATTGTGATATTTCTTCGATGCTGTATTGATAACGTCTATATTATAAGAATTAACAAGTTTAATATAACGTATGTAATTTTGTTTCATCGAATGTAATCAAAAGGAAAAAAAATTAATAAAATCCAATTTAGCGTAAATATATTGATTCTTAAAAGGCACAAGTAAAAAAAAAAAAAAGATCAGTTCTTACACCTGAGGTTAATTTTTAAAAATTACTCCTGTTTTCTTTTTTAATTGATGTTACTGCCACTTCATAATAAATGGCACAGTCCATTTTCAATTTAAATTCCGCCCTTTCGTCATCATCATCTTCGTTTCAGTTTCTTTTCAACTTCTACTTCTTAGTTTGTTTTGTTTCTTTAAATACTATACTGACTCCGCATTTTATTGATCAAACCTCCTACGGTTTCTCATTAATTATCCTGATGTTATCTTGAGAATTTCAGTTCTTTCAAAGTTAGTACCGACATCGTTGTTGTCGATGGCGTCATCATTTCGCTGTTGATTTTGATTGGCAATCAAAAAATGGTTTAATCAATAATGTGTCCATTGAATTAATCGATTGTTATTTCCATTGCCAGTCCCAAATCAAAACACCATCTTTAATTTTCTTCTTATTATTATTATCATTATTATTATCATTATTATTATCATTATTATTATCATTATTATTATCATTATTATTATCATTATTTTCAACATTATTATTATTATCATTATTATTATCATTATTATTATCATTATTATTATCATTATTATTATCATCAGTATTTTTATTTGCTTTGTTATTGTGTGTTACTCGTGGTGTCGTTATTGTTCGGCACTGTTACCACTAAAAATCAGTAAAAAATCCTTCAGATTTACAACAGGCAATTTGATTGTGAAAGTTAAAATAGCATTTACAATATAAAAATAATAATATCGTTTATTTGCCACAAGTGTTCAAGATGGTGGAGACAGTAGCAGGACGATATACAATCGCAAACAACAAACAAGAAACAGTTGGGGAATTAGATCGAGTAAAATGATGGTATAAAATAATAACAGTAAAATCAATTTAATGAACATTTAATAATGTATATCTCTAACAGCACAGAACAAAAATAAGAAGAAGGAAAGACTTTCGAAAATGATAGTGGACAATGACACACCTATGCAACTCGGATTACTCTGATACAGAAAACACATTTGTCTTCTCTTAGTGTTAGCGTACTTTTGAATAATCAGTCTGCACCCATTTAGCTACGCTAATTTTGACTCTCTCATTCTCTTACTTAATATTTACTGAGGGTAGCACCTCTCTCTGTATCTTTACTTTCCTCTCAAATGGTGCTTGAAGAGGTGCTGAAATCTTGGCAAAAATCACAGAAGTCTGTTGTCAAATGATTGAAATGCTTTCACCGGAAAACTTCCTCTCTCATGGCCTCCAGATACAAAAGAAGACAACGCAGTTTTTTTTTCTTATAGTTTGTACTAAAGATAGACTCAGTAAGACAAACTGGAGCATCAGTTACACGATAACAACTGTTCGACATAAAACTCACATTCAGTGAATGAATGTAGGCCAAAACCTTCTTCATATTCGGTGCATCTCAAATAATTTCAGTTGTGTGTATCTCGAACATGGACAGTTGTTATTACTGTCACAATGTAACAATAATGGCATCATACACGGAAGAAATTATCGATAAACGACATCAAATGAGTTGATTTTCAGGAAAAATACGCGATGTGCCCAATTTGTAAAACAACATAATACATTTAAACATAATGGCAGTGAGAGTACAAATGCCGCAAAATAAACAGCGATAGGTGTCACAACTACAATTCGCATCATAAGATAATAGTATCATAATAACCAGAATATGAGCATAAATCATATGCTTATGTGAAAATACTGAGAAAAATATCAACAAGTCATCAATTAAAATATGGCAAGAGCACAAATCATAACAGCGATTACAAAAGTAGTAATGAAGGGAAGAACTTGTACTTGAATACGAGACCCCAAAGAACACTGTTGGAGCAAACCAAATCATCAATAACTATCATAGAAGTATATGCAATATCAAGGAGGCGAAATGGCCCAGTGTTTAGGGCAGCGGACTCGCGGTCATAGGATCGCGGTTTCGATACCCAGACCGGGCGTTGTAAGTGTTTATTGAGCGAAAACACCTAAAGCTCCACGAGGCTCCGGCAGGGGATGGTGGCGAACCCTGCTGTACTCTTTTACCACAACTTTCTCTCACTCTTACTTCCTGTTTCTGTTGTGCCTGCAATTCAAAGGGTCAGCCTTGTCACACTCTGTGCCACGCTGAATATCCCCGAGAACTACGTTAAGGGTACACGTGTCTGTGGAGTTCTCAGCCACTTGCACGTTAATTTCACGAGCAGGCTGTTCCGTTGATCGGATCAACTAGAATCCTCGACGTCATAAGCGACGGAGTGCCAACAACAACAACAATATTGATATAATGATAACTATGAGTCTTAGAGTATCAAATATTTCAGAGCGCTTAGTTTTGTTCTGTTACGTACTGAGTTCAAATCTTACCGAGTTAAACATTGTCACGTAACAAAAGAATGTTGAATTCTAACAAGTACAAGGATGCAAATTGTATGCAATCGATCTGATCGATCCAACAATGATGAAAGGCAAAGTGGAACTTAGCGACATTTAACATCAATATTTTTGTTTCCACGTAGGCAAAATATTTTAAATGTAGAGAAAAGAAAACATTCAAATAGATTTCAGAACTCAACTAATATATATATTTCAATACAGCAGAACCAAATGCATGAATTTGAAATCAAAGGGTAAAGTCGTATGAATTCGAAATCAGAGATTAAAGTGAGCAAGTAAATACCATTAGTTATTTTCTCTGTTAGTCTATGGATTTTTCCAATCTATCATTTTGTTAAAAAATAGATATAGATTTCTAGTATAAGAAATAAAACATCACATTTATGGCATTCAATTAGATTTATCCCAAATCCTGATTGGTTCGATAATATATTGATCTTAGAAATCTTAAAAGCAAAGTTGAACTAACAAAGTTTCAAATCGGCAGTTAAAAGTTCCTGGGGAAAGTCATAAAGGCGCTATTCTGCCCTACATCGTACCTTGGGCAAAGTCTGGAAGTACTAATGAGGACAATCTTTCGCCGTATACTATATACTAAGCAAAAGATTTCTGTTGTCTCTGTCCACTATACAACATAAGTCCACGTGTACCCCGGTCAGTTGGTGACTACTTTTCTGTTGCATATACATTTGAAATATTGGTTGATATATTTGTAAACAACTCAGATGCGATTTCTAGTGGTGATGTGTCCTTGGGTAGGTCACGTGAATGTGAAGCTTCTCCCGCACACTCTCTACGACCTGCAATGGTCCTTACCCTCCGCTTCCACCGTTAAGTATGTTCCTGGAACTTTGGTTACCATAACTACACTTGGGATGAAACACAGGAGTGGTTTTCCGTTGTCTTCTGGCAAGTTGGATTTGAACTCAGAATGCAGAGAATTGGTTGATAACTCTAAAGCATTTCTGCCGACGTGACAATGATTCTACCACCGTCCCACCAGTTGCAATGCATAAATATTCAACACAGTTACCATTTATTAGCAGAGCAGAGTTGCGATCTATAGACTTCTGCTCAACGAATGAATAAGCAAGTATATAAAATGCTTTATTTCTTATTTTTTCTGTTCTGTGTTATATACTCGAGTTGCATCATCCATCCATCAAATGTTTATTTATTTATTGTTATTATCAATGTATATTTATTTCTAAGCATTGGACTGTGTTAAATATACAAAATATAGTAACCACACAATACACATTGCACCACTGGGATGGTAATTTACTGACTGAAAGATGACATTTCGCATTACTGATATTCCGAGAGCAACATTTGACAAACCACAAGCGTAGATCAATGCGTTGCAATTTTTTCTTGATGTCATTTTGAAATCAGCCAGAAGCACATCCATTCTATAAATATTTCCGCAATGTGGCGTAGCAAGCGAGCTTGCTAGTTCATGTACTAAGGTAATTTAATTTCAGTCCACTATACACGCCATCTGTATATTTTTTACTTGAGACAGAGATGAGCTAGATGCAGGAGCTTCGACTAGTAATGCTATTTGCACTCTGAGACCTGTGAGATTGACTCAATGTTTCTCTTCAATAGTTGAGGCCGTCTGCTAACAGGGGAAATTATTAGTCTTTCTTCCAGTCTAGTTTTGCTACTCGTTTGATCTCTTATTTTCTTCTTCTTATTGTGGACATTGAATTTATTCATTTGCTACTGTTTTAGACGTCGGATATATTTTTACTATTGTTGCAGACATTGAAATTCAGGTATTTTTATTGATGATATTTTACATTATTTCTTTGCTTATGATAGTTGTTCGACGATGCGTGACTTCAGAACTGATTGTAACTGCACATTTCACGGGTAAACCATTTTGAAAACAAGTTTCTTTGTCTTCTTACATTATTTCAGCTTCTAAGTCCAATGCACAACTTCATTTGCATCTGTATTTTTGTAATAAAGACGTTCACATGCTGTGTCATCACACTTTCAAAATATATTAATCATCATAATGTTTCTTTTCCAGTAGGAAGCAAATAATGACCTATAACAGTGGGGAAAATGTCAACTTTATAAATGAAAAAAATTATGAGCTGAAGTCAGTTTAATGAGGACAGTTTTAATTAAATGATATTACTCATCTGTTGTAGGAATGTATTAAAAGATTCTTCCAGTCAACATTTTAGCGTTTCTAGATCAATCTATAAATTGCTTTTGGCTTACAATTCACATATTATCTATAGATGGACCAACTCGGTATTTATATCATATATTCATAATGATTCATAAATGCACTCTCTCTATCTCTCTCTCTCTCTCTCACACACACACACACACACACACACACACACACACATACACATACACACATACACACATACACACACTTCACTCAACTCTGTCTCTTCTCTCTCTCTCATTGTATATATTTATCATATATATATATGTGCGTGTGTGTGTGTGTGTGAGAGAGAATAATGTATGTATATTAAATAAGTATACTTACAGACATCAATGTTGCTAATTTCGTGTGGTGAACCGAAAACAATTTTTAATTAATTGAAATAGCATTCCTAATTATAGAAAAGTCATTAATGTTTATGAATATGTGTAAGTGTCTTTATGTATGTGTGTGTATGTGAAGATGTGTAAATATGCATTTGTATGTAAAAGCATAAAAATTTTAAATGACTGAAAGAACACACACACACACATATACACTTAAACATATATACATAAATACAGAGTACATGTATATCCAACATCCAATATGTACTTCTTTTTTTACAGAGTAGGATGTAATTTGGGGTGTTTGTGACTCCCGTTTCTCGCAGTTCGTTCTTCCACATAGAGATCTCGCTCGTTAACAAATATATTGGTACAATACGTTACTTAAGGCTTACGTAACGTGCATAGATCTCGGTAAATTTGGTATAGAGCTAATGAATAAAATATGTTTAATGAGAAAGAAGGATTTTCTCGCGATATAATTGAAAATTAGGAAAGACAATATGAAATGTGATGCAAGATAGCGCATAGTTTGTAGATATAGGGAAAATATGTCTGCAATTGTCCCAAATGATCTTAATTCATAATTATGATAATTATAATTTTGTAATATAAATTAATATGCATGTTGAATATATTGTATTCGTTAGTCAGTTTGCCAATTAAATGTGCGCAGATAATTTATTCCTCATTTGTATGTTCACTGTTATTCACAGTTAATGCTAACATTACACCAATACCCAAGTTAAATTATAACGAAGGCAACCTGAATTAATTTCTACATCAATTAACTTCTAGAGAAATATTTTTAGTAATCATTTGGGAACCAAGTGTGCATCGAGTGCACATCAAGTGTCCATCAAGTGCACACCATTGTTTACTCCGCTATTTAATAACCGTAAAATGCTTCCGGCATTTACCCGACTTACCATGGAAGGTTTAGTGCACTTTCCTTGAATATTTTCAATTAAAATTTAATATTCCATGTCATTAAAATCAGCCACGTACAGAAGTGTTGGCGGAGGTAAAGATCATGGACCCCTTTAGGATTTTATTATTTTTTTTTACGGGAACACACTATATCGATGGCGGAGATTCCAAATCTGATAAATTAAGAAAAACATATTTCAAAATTTTAACCCCAAACCCATTTCTTAAATTTTCACTTTTTAGAAAAATTTTGCAAGATGAAATACTTAGAAAAATATGGAATTTATGATACTGAAAAGAAAAAATTTGTAAAATTAAAATTTAAAAAAAAAAATAATAAATAAACACCCATCCCCTCTGCCCTATGACAAGAAGTGAAATTAAAGTTTTTTCTTTACTAATGTTTCACGACGATGTTGTGGTTGAGGGTCTTTTGGAATTAAGAAAGTTATGTAAAAATAAAATTTTTTGCACTCACACAGACACACACACATACACACACACACACACACACACACGCTCACAGCAAAATGACATTAAAAAACATTTTTTTTATTTTTGGTAATTCGTATTTAGAAAGTTGATCGTCGGTTTGGCTGTTGTTTCTCGCTTGTTAGATTTCCGGTTGGGGCGTACTTAAAAATTGAACATTTTGAAATCCCCAAAACACGTTTTCATTCTTTGCTCCTCAGGCAAAGTAAAAAAGGGGTGGGGTAAATTTCACTTTCTGTTATAAAGTGGAGGTGAAGGGCGTTTATTTTGTTTTTAATTGAAATTTTACAAACGATTTTTTTAAGAATCATAATCTCCGTATTTTTCTACGTATTTCGCCCCCCCCCCCCCAATGCTTCGAAAATAAGTGAAAAATGAAGAAATTGGGGGTGGGGATTTAAGTTATGAAATTTTTTCTTTTTTGGTAATTCGTATTAAAATTTTGAAAACGTGTTTCTAGCATGTCAGGTTTTCTGTTTAGGTACTTTTGCGTCTGTTATTTTATAATTCTACGCATGCGTGAAACATTAGTAGACAAGACACTTTAATTTCACTTCTTGTCATTGGGCGGATTGGAAGGAGTGTTTATTTATTTTTTTCAAAAATTGAAATTTTACAATTTTTTTTTTTTCAGAATCATAATCTCCCTATTGTTCTACGTATTTCGCCCCCCCCAAAATTTTTAAAAGAGTGAAAATTTAAGACATCGATGGGGGAAAATTAAAATTTTGAAATGCTTTTTACTTTTGCAGATCCGAAATCTCTGCCCTCGATATAGTGTGTTCCTGTAAAAAACAAAAACTTTAAAAAAATCCCAAAGGGGGTGCGGTCCATGATCTTTACCTCCGCCGAAGAGTTGACAAACCGTTTGTTTTTCTTTGCTTTTTTTTATGGTGTTAGATCGAAATAATTTTTCTAATTTCATTGTTAAGTTCTTTCATTCTCTCAAAATTTCCTTCTGCAATTTGTTTTTTTCATATAGTGTAGCAGTTGCTTGTAATTTTAACCAGTTGATAATTATACTCATACAACGGATGTATCTGCAACATATTTTTCTGTTTTTATCTTTTATATTTTACTTGTTTCAGTCATTGGCGCCGCCTACATATGCTTTTTTTAAAATTCTGGTAGTTATTTTATCTTTCTCTTTTACTTAGCTGTTTAGTTAAGGGAGATAAATAAGGCAGCCCTGGTTGTCAAGCGGTAGAGATAGACCCAAGCACACAAACACACACATAGATGTACAAGGAGCTTCTTTTATTTTCCATATTCCAAATCCACTCGCTAGGCTTTGGTTATCCCGAGGCTACAGTATAAGACTCTCACACAATGTGTCACACAGTGGGACTAAACTCGAAGCCATGTGGTTTGGAAGTAAACATCTTACCACGCAGTCATACAGATGTCAACTTTTTCAGTCTGTATTTTTCTTGTTTCTAACTTCCAATTTTAACCGAGATTAATTTGGGAAGCATTAAATTAATCACCTGACGCTCGGTCTGTTTTGTCTGGCACTGTTTTTATAGTTTTGTCTTTTCTTTTTAACCTTCTCTCGTTTATCTTTTCAAACTTGATGAGAATATCATAATGTCAATAAAAGGAAGAGATAAAAAAAATTAAGGAATAATGCATTTGCGCTGAGAACTTTGGAATACGGAATTTTTGTCACAAAATTACACTTGAATTCCCAAGTCTATTCATAGAAAATCTTAATTATATTATATAAATCCAATCAGAGGGAACAGTAAATTGATTCAACAATTCCTCTAACCTGCAAGTTTTTAGATATTTTTATTACCTTCACTTACATAATTGTTTCTTGTTAAATTTCCATTTTCTCAGTTATTACAGCGCTTCTAGATTCTTGCATGCTATTCAAAGGTGGCTATTCTCATCCAAACATTTCATTTTCCATGAAGGAACTTCTTTTTTATTTTCCTCGCTTGAATGTAAGCAATTTACTTTTTGTTCTTCTTGCTTCAAATGAATTTATCTTTCTTCATAAATTATTATTCAGTTTTACTTGAGAATTATCAGTTCTCTTCATGCAGGGAAATCTGAACGCACGCACATACAAACGGCTGCACATGTAAACATGTAATACACTTACTCATGAAGATCTACACAGGCACATGAAACAAACACAGGCAGAGGCACAAAAGCATGAATGTTTTTATATGTTTGCATATGTGCATATAAATGAATTTACCTTCAAAGTTAATGTTAACGAACGTGTAGTATTTCTATTAACCCCCAGCCCGTTAATATTTCAATTATACATAAAGCCTGTTGTTACTTCTAGTAAATGCAGTCGATCAGAATAGAATATGTTGCTATTTTGGACGTTAGTAGTGCTGTTACATTTGTACTCAAGTCCCTGAAGATTTCAGGTAAAGCGGATTGGAAAGCTAAAGGTTGAATACATGAAATTGATTTACGAGTGTGAATGTCTTTATATTTTTAAACTCATATTTGAACATAGGCACAAACTAAGACCGGATTTAACACCAAAACTCCGTTCTGGGGTGAATTCAGTCTCTTTTGTCGAACAGATACGTTACGCGGTCGTAACCAGAAGCTCAGATGTGTATGTATGTATGTATATATACAATGAAAAATACACATTGTGTATAGAACATCACCAGCGAGTGAAACATACGTAAAGACACGAGAGAAAAGTATAGGACAAAATACCAATAGAAGATAACTCCTCATCAGTTGTTGGGCTGTTTTTTACTCCTATTTCGTGCTTTTAACGACAATATAGGGAACTTCATAAGACAGCAGTACCCAGAAATTTTTAAAATATAAAATTCATGGTAAGTTAGAGCATCGAATGAACAAACAACGACAGAATGGACCTATGGAGTAAACAATCGACAAAGACAAACATTAAGGGTCGATAGGACTAGAGGAATTGTAATGCGTAACGCCAGGGAGAATTTTTTCTAAAGGAAATAGAATAATTAGAAGAGAAGAAAAAGATAGAAGAAAAATGTCGGGAGCCGAGAAAGATGACATCCAACTCGGTGAACGTCAAGTCCAGAAAAGACAGGGGCAAGAGAAATGGCCAGTAGTCACTTGTAAGTAGCAGAGGCAGAGGGGAAGGGAGACAAGAGAGAGGATGAGGGAAAGAAACAAAAGAAGTGAGGAGAAAAGAGAAGGAACGACAAGAGAGTGGAAGAAAGACAGATAAGGGAAGCAAAGAAGGTTATAGTGGGATGGCTTAACAGCCCTTCATGTTTGTCTTTGTCGATTGTTTACTCTGTAGGTCTATTCTGTTGTAGTTTGGTCGTTCGAAGCTCTAAGTCACTATGGATTTTATATTTTAAACATTTCTGGATCCTGCTGTCGTATAAAGTTCCCTATATTGTCGTTAAAAGCAAGAAATATGACAAATAAACCGCTCGACAACAGATCAGGAGTTATCTTCTATTCGTATTTTGTCCTGTACTTTTCTCTCGTGTGTTTACGTATATCTCACTCGTTCGTGATCTCCAGTACACAATGTGTATTATTATAACATCCAGGGGGTTACATCCGACGGCCGTTTCTGGGAGCATAATGGTGCAAAAATGAACTTAGGTCCACTCAATATCATCACCTCTTTCATCAAGGATGATTCAATTTGTACGATCACATTTATTATGTAAGACACTTGCACAAGGGGCAACACTGTGGGACTGGACACGAAACTGTGCGACCAGAAACAAGCTTCTTACCACACAGCCACTCTTGTGTCTATATTTTTATTCGATATTTTCAAAGTACCATGATTTCGACGTATAAAATATATTGGTAATATGAACTGCAGGAAAGTGGTATGTGGTATTTTCCTCTTATTGATTAATCGAAAATTCTTACTTTCTAATTCTACGTAAGTTCAGTATAGGTGAATGTAAGCCTGTTTTAGTGTCAAAGTTTATTTATATTTAGCAGAATATTTAACTTCTACCACTAATACCTGTCATTTTACATTTGATACTACAACGGTCGTATTCTTGTGTCTTGATCGCTACGTTGTTTCTAGTACCTCTGTTTAAAACTACATTTCATGAGTATTAAAATGGACTAGTGGGTGAAATACAAAGCAAGGAAATAATGAATCCAATCTCAAGATGATGCATTGTATCTAAATTACACTAGCTCAGGTATATAGGAATATACAGGAATAATATCTAACAATATGGCCAATGATAAATAGGCGTATAGTCTACAGAATATATAGGCAATCATTGCGGTCATTACCACCACACCTGATCTTCCTGCAATGTTTAAGTTCGGTTACAGAATGTTAGCAATAGTGGAACAATTAGTATAGATGACAATATCTCGATCAACGATTAGAAATTTTAAGACCTTCGTAAAAAATAAAAATAAATAAATCTTTCATTTCTATGAGTATTAGTCTTTACTTTCAAATTCAGATTTCTAATCGCGCGAATATTATGAAGAAATGAGTATCACAATTACCAGTTGAAATACACATATAATCAAGTACACTTTATATATATATATATATATATATATATATATATATATATATATATATGATACCTCCAAATGAAAGAATGCTTTAAGGAGGGGAGACAACACACACTTCTGAAACATGTAAAAGTGTACACAACTACACTATTTTCAATTTTAAATTGATTCACTGACTCTTTGTTTAGAAGCAATTATCCAAAGATCTTTTGTAGATATTGATTAAAATCAATATCGGCTCCTGACAAAATGCCTCCAAAATCTGATTTCGTTTATCAATTGCTGTCAAATTACAAAATTTATGTTGGCCATCCGTCTAGAGCAGTAGTCACCAAACTACTGTCCGCGGGCCGGATCTAGCCCACAAGGTCAGTTCAAGCAGCCCGCCGCACTGTACCTTTTGTGTAAGTACCCGCAATGAGAGTTCATTTGCCTCTCGTATGGCAGCAATGTTTGGAACAACTTATGTCTGTGAGCAAACGTTTTCAAAAATGAAGAATGTAAAGTCAGCACATTGAAAGAGGTTGACTGATGAACATTTCAAAGCAATTCTCTTGGTTGGATGCAGCAATTCCAAAGCAAACATTGATGATGTCTTAAAAGCTAAACACCAGTTTCGCAAACCTCACTCACGTTTTTGCTGCTTAGTTTGTAAGATTATGTGCGCATTGGGTGTTGGTGTTATATAGACATTCTTATTGTTAGCGTCGCTTTCTTTGATAAATGTTTGGTAAATAAATATGTTGGTAGTCTTTATGTTTTGTATATACACTGTACTGCATTGAACAAAATGGTTATGCGGCCCGCGATCGTCATTCTCTCAGTTATCTCGTCCGCCGTGAAAAAAATTTGTTGACCTCTGGCCTAGAGGGACATTAGTTTATCTCTATTCACACATATTAGAGTAATAATTACAAAACCCGAATGTGAACTTCTGAAGAAATAAAATACAAGATATGCAAACAATTCTTGTATTAAAATACCTTTTGAAACAAACAAAGAAAAAAAGGAAGAAAATTCCCGAGAATTTATGAAATTTGCTCTCTATCGTTTCGAATCATACGTGTAACGTATATATCAGAGTTGTTTCAGTTAGAGGCCGTGGCTCTGCTAAGACACCGCCAAGTATTTGTAGCGTATGAATTGGCTTTATATATTAGAAAATTCAAATTCACAGGATTAAGTTTTTAAAGTTAGCTACAGCTAAAATTAAGCGAATAACCTTATGGTATTATTTGTATTAATATCTTGTGTTCAGCTTTTGCTACTAGATATAACACGTCTAGCCAACAAACATTTCGTCATCATAGTTCAAGCTATTAGTGTTGTATTGTTTTCTATTCAACCAACTTTCATTCATTTCTAGTTGGTAGTACGTGATCATGCATTCGACAGAGTTCTTTCTTTCCATTTGTGGAGGTGGACGTAATCTATTTTGAGTATTAAAATTAAAATTAAAATGTAAGGTTCTAAAAGGTATGACAAATAATTTCGTAACAAGAGCAAACATGTTTTAGATCTATTTCCACTCACTGTAGCTCTGCTGGTAAATGTCATTGACCGGGAGGTGAATTCTCTGCAAGCAGAATTCTTACATAACACAGTCTGCCATTAAAGCCATTTTTGTTTATGTTACTGACAACTTTTATGAACTTATATCTTGGTCATAGTCTCTATTTTCTCATACAATGAAAGTAACTAAATAATTTGCCTTCGTAATAAATAAATAAAAAATCGACTTATTCAAAATAACTTTTGGTTGACCATGACCAAACAACTTGTGGTTGACCACTGTTAGCTGTTATTCTTGTTTAATAATGTCAATCATATTACTTCTAATTAGATCGATCACCTTACTAACGCCCATACAAACTGCTATACTAGTGAAACAATTTAAGAGGCTATTGATAATTCAACTTGCCTAAAATAGTAGCTAAATTTCCGCAATTCATGCCCTACTATCTTGAAGAAGAAACAGATACATTAGACAATGTGGTATCAGATATTCTTTAAAACGGAGGATATCTACGGTTGGTGAAACTTTAATGAAAAGTTTACTTCATCTGTTTGATCTGGAGTCTCATTTAATCCCTTTTCATTATACTTTATCCCGCAACATTGCCCATATTCCTCACACATTCGTCTAAACATTGAATCAGCTACTTGGTTAAATAAAGGCTATTCAATATTTCACTGGCGTATTATATAATAGTACATTTTTATCATTTTCCGAGCTCTTAGAAACTTTACTTTATCTAATTTAACCAACAAACTGGAGCAAACTAAAGCGTATTCTTTTAAGTAAACAACTTATACACTATCTCTCAAATATCAGTTTCTTTAGGAACAACACGCAATGCCTTATATTTGTTTAAGGGAGACAAAACAAAATATATCGTGACAGCAATCTTCAAGATGGCTCCTAATGTAAAGTTAGTGGAGACAATTGTCAACCGGTAATTGGAACTAAGTTATGTATTTCAACATCATAGAATCTTGGGTATTTCTTACTCTTCTGTTATCTCTCCATATGTACACCAGAGAGATGAAGATAGAGGTGGGGGGGATAGAGGGGGTGAGAGATGCACAAATATCACATATGAATGCGTATATACGATTGTACGCAACTAGATGACTATACTTTAACCAAATATTATCAATAAATTCGAAATAGCTGCCAAACATTAATAAAATACATCTGAAATATTTATATCATCTAAACGTTAATTCTATCGCTCTATGAACTGAAACGAAATAATGCCGGCGTGATACTTCGGAGAATTCGTGTTTGGAAACGACCGAATATAATAAGAATCGCCATGATTGACACATGTAACCGCTTCCAAATAAAATCATACACGAATCAGTCATAAAAAATACAAAGAAATAATAAAAATTATCGAATAGAAAATATTGGCATTCTTTCCTTTATAAATGGAAGAATAGTGTGATATAATAGAAATGAGTTTGAGTCAAAGAAAATCATACAAAAATGATGGCGAGATGGCAAGATCATTAAAAAGACTGCATACACACTCTGCAAAATATAACATAATTAATTACATATATATTGACAAAGTTGACGTTTTGGTTTACAATGAAACATTTCAAAGATTATTCTATTAAATTCTCAGCTCACTTGTATATATGGGTTTACATACGCACATATATTTATATGTATACTTTATGTACGTGCGGACGTTAATGTAATATCTATTATATAACTAAAACGATTATGAAACAACTGTAAACGAATGGACAAAACATCAATTCCCCGCCCTCTCACCTAATTCCCCTTCTTTTCTATTCATATAGACAGATGCACGCATGCATACATACATACATACATATATATATATATATATATATATATATATATATATATATATATATAAAGATGCATTGCTTATAGAACAAACATTAAATTTGGGTCAACGACTTTACATACAACACCAACCCTCAAACATTTAATCATATATATAATCACCATGGTTCACAAACACATAAAAATAATACATATGCATAAAATCGCAGAAGGTACAAATGTATAATCGAATAAAATACAAAGAGAACGGCCTATCAAAACTGTTTAATATAAACGGCTAAAAATTCAAAAAACGACTAAAAGACCTAATAGACAAATATAAAATAAGTAAAGATAAAATAAAAATAAAATAAATATCTACCGACTAAAAAAGTTTTATCAGACGATTAAAATATTTTTTTAAAATTAAAAAGTTCTTTTTTAAATATTTGAAAAATATCTGAAAAAAGTCTTTTACTTCCTTCATACAGGAACGTCCAAAGTTCATAAGTAAACAGACTTTCACAGGTCAAATTCACATACATCTTGAAAAAAAGTCTTTTACTCCTTCCACATAAGTACATCCAAAAGTTCATAATGAGCAGACTTCACTGGTCAAATTCAGCATTCACATATATCCAAGGCCATTTCGACCATACTAAGGTATCACCTTGAAGAGTTTAAATGAAGAACACAATCCCAGTAGTTTTAAAACCTGATCCTTTTTTGCCGAATCGGTAACGTAAACAAACCAACACTGGTTGTCAAGCAATAAGGAGACAAGCATAAAGACACAAATGCGTGCAGTCACGCGCACGCAGGCACATACACACACACTCACACACACTCACACACAAAACAGACACGCATACATCTATATATATATATATATATATATATATATATATATATATATATATACGAGGAGCTTCAGCACAGTTTTCTGTGAACCAAATTCACTCACAAGACATTGATTTACCAAGGACCCCAGTAGAAGATACTTGCCGAAGGTACTGCCGCACTGCGGAACTGAACGCAATAATACAAGCTTCTTAACTAAACACCAATACCTGTAAGGAAAATATAAAAGACATTATCTTCAATTACAGAATCGGTAGAGCATCGTGTATATTTTTTTAGGCTCAGCGCTGCAATCATGCTGTCGATGACAAGTCCTTTCCCTATTCTGGAATCAATAACATTACAATCTACAAAATACTGGGTTCGATATAATCGATTATATCATAATAGCCTGAAATAGATGGCTTTGTGTCTGTTAGGAATCATTATTATTTGAAAGAATCTATAATATAAAGCAAATGCTTCCGTGACATTTGGATCAGCATTTATCTACAGAGAAAATTATTACAATAATTACATCAGAGTAATACAGTTTATATGAAGCATTGCAAAATATTGGTTTCCTAAAACAATTTCTATAATAATTATATTCTTTTGCTGCCAATCTAAATTGTATAAGCTGTATGTTTCAAATGTTGCCTTGCATGAAATCCCTTAATATTTGGTGGAACGAACACATTAGCTGTTTAATTCCTTTGTACAGAGTAGCAGCGGTTAATAAATTTATATAGAATGATCAGAATATGTATTGCATCATTTAAGCTATTTGTTTTTACAGCCATGTAAAAATCATTGGTGTATAGGTGAATAATCCTTATTAAGGTGCAAGTATGTTAGTAGTTGTATTCAAAGGGAGTGTGTTTACTTTTATAGATATTATAGATATGCTTTTCATATCTTTTATCTCATATCTTTCAATGCTTTCAATCATTGGACTGCGGCCATCCTGGGACACTGCATTAAAAGGGTTGTAGTAAAAATGAAATAAGCTTCCTTACTTACTGTTATATGTCTGGTACTTATTCTATCGGTCTCTTTTGCTAAGTTACAGGGCGCTAAACAAACCATGAACGGTTGCTAAGCAATGGGAGGGGAACAAAACACAAACACAATGACACTCACATATTACGGGTTTCGTAGTTTACAGAATCATTTGGGGGACATAACTTTCGCAAGCCAGGAGGAGGTCGAAACTGACATTTCAGAGTTGTTCGCTTTGAAACCAAAAGAATTTTACATTGATGAGATTAAAAAGCTTGTAAATAGATGGAAGGAAGTCATAGATAATCAAGGAAAGTACATTGATGATTAAATTTCAATTAAATATTACATTTGATCACTTGTTTTCTCTATTCAAAATTTGGACAGAACTTATGGGATGACCTGATACAAGCATATTTTCTCTCTCTGTATACCAGCTGCTATTAAGGTAGTGATTCTTTTGCCATTATCTGGTCGAACTTTCTGGGACATCTTTAACCTGCACATGCCATCCATATTCTTCCTGCATTACGTGAGGTTTCAGAAAAACGGACAAATACTTACGTTTCGCCGTCTACTAGGAGGAGTAAAAGGTATTAATCTTGAAGCAGTATTACTGCTTGTTGATTTCTCAAAGGCATTTGACTCTATCTACCATGGTAAAATGGAAGAAAATACTACAGACCTATGGTATACCTGAGGAAATAGCAGCGGCATTTATAGTGTTCTGTAACAAAAATTAGGTCTAGTAAGAAAATCAGTTAAATCTTATAACAAATGAAAAGTAAGTAATTTATGGTCTTAAGTTCAGACAATAGAACATATATCGTAGTATATGTTGCGAATTTATTACTCTAGCTCGAAAGATTTTGTTGTTAGACATTAATATAGTTCTGCTTTTAATTGCAGAAAACTATCTGAATCAAAGTAACGGCCAATAAAATAGTGAGCTGGTGTCCAACATTCGTCTGTTATTTTTATGTTCCCCTTTTTTGAGAAAAAAAAAAAAAACGGCTCCATACAACATTTGCATCTAAATGTTGTGCATTTTATCCACATTAATTTTGTTGCCATACATTATTATAGCTGTGCTTTGAATTACAATAATCGTATATTACATTCAAGGGCGATTACTTGTAAGACATACGCTGACGTACGTTGAAACGGTTTTCAACTTTTGGCTGTTAGTGTTCGAAGCATATATGAC
>NC_142934.1:7253422-7255922 GCF_046866305.1 Octopus bimaculoides | reverse complement strand
AAAAATGATAAATATATTTTTCTACTCTAGGCACAAGGCCCGAAATTTTGGGGGAGAGGACCAGTCAATTAGATCGATCCCACTACGCAACTGGTACTTAATTTATCGACCCCGAAAGGATAAAAGGCAAAGTCGACCTCGGCGGAATTTGAACTCAGAACGTAAAGAATGCTAAGCATTTCGCCCGATATGCTAACGTTTCTGCCACCTCACCGACTTAACATGATAAAATATCGTCACGAAAATGTTTCTTCACTTCACAACGAATCTGAGAAGGATTCCTGAAAAGTGAGTATGATCTTTGTTCTGCAGCATGGGTCTTCATGGGTCTTAGATTTAATGTTCGTCCATCTGTTGTGCACTTCTCATTGGTAGTTCTCTCCGCATTCATCTGAAAATACTGGATTCATTGTTGTTTCAATTTCTTAAGTGCAACGATTTAGGTCTTATAATGTATCAAATTTTTTGCATCTTGTTTTCCCACGTAATTGGAATGATATGCGATCTATATGACGATATCATACGGTCATTTTTTATTCTCATTTATTTGATTTATGCGTAATATATATGCCCTTTTATACGGAAACTTGTACAGAGAAATTTGTCTTACAATAATCATTTCCAACACCATCTTCTGACTGTTCATGAGACGAAATTTCATCTATTTCGAATTTAAATAACATCAGCGCATCGTTTCTTGATCATACAGGAATATTTTGTTCTTTGTCTATTATCTCGCTTTGTTAACATACTAGACGCTTGGCTATATTGTTTATCTAACCCTACACTTCTTAACAGATGACTAACACTTTTATCATCCATCTCTCCGTTAGACCTATTGTTAGTCTCTCAAATATTTTGTTTAGTAGACGTAATGTCAATGTGACAATTTTTCTTGTCAGTTTTTCATCTACTGCATCTTTTATCTTCATATATATTCATTCTAATCATTCTATTCTTCACTGTATCGATCTCGCATCTTCCTATAGATACGTTTTTATGTACGTCTACTCTTTTTACCATATCTTTCTAGTTCTATAATTGATAAATCTACTTTGTGTTTCATTACACAGTTATCTAGTTACCTCTTATATAACATTTATTCTATGTGACATTTATTAACACTTCTTCGTCGTACATTATTAACAGCGTTTTGCTGCGTCTATCAATTTTGGCAATTTTATGTTTATTTCAGTAAAGACAGCCTGAAAAACATCTTAATATATTCATTACCCACGTTTAACTATACTTAATGCTATTTTTTCATATTTAGTTTTCAAAACCTCACCGAACTTTCATACGTATTCTCCAAACTTACCATTTGTTTATACCAATTACCCGTCCTCTTTACAATATCTCTTTATATATACATTTATTCTATCGCTTTGCTGTTCTGCCAGGATTGAACTCAGAAACTGGTCTCCATTGCAGTTATTAATATTGCCATTTGACCCTTGGTGCCTTCAGCTGAGTTCATTCTTGTGCAATCATCCGAGTCATGTAATATGTTCGGTTTGAGGATAACTTCTTCACATCCTATAACCAGTCTTTGAGTCTTGATAAGAACCGTGGATATTGACCTCTTCCCTCAAGTCCATAATAAAAGGCGTTATACACTTGTGAATATCAACCCAAAAATAGCATCAGCACTGTAAATTTTAAAGGAAGACATCAAAGAAGCCATCCCCTATCTAATGTCCATATCATTCGCGAACATTAAGCATTTGACTTTATTAGTTTCACCTCTTTGATTGATTGGTTTTCATGTTTCTAATTTACAAGATAGGAGATCAAAGCAATAACAGCGAAATCAAGATAATAGATCTTCCTCAGAATATATTATTTTTAATACTGATTTTAATCTCTTTTTCTAATTGTTTTATCATCTTTTGATATTTCTTTTAATACCTTTTCAATCTCAATTTCACTAAAGGCACTTTGTCATTTATTTCACCAGGATTAGTTTCATACTCCATCTTAGATACAAAATATTTCGGAACTAATCGGGACCCAGGGATTAGGCACATATCATATGGTGTTTGGAAAGCTATTAATCTCGTTCGTAATTTGTGTCACTCACTTCCTAACGTATCTTACTTTTCATATACTCTACATATTGTATTATCTTTTAATTTTACTGATGTATCTACAATTCTTTTGAAATGAGGCCATACAATACATCAATTGACTATCATGCCAGTAGTTTATAAAACTGTGATTATATAGAAGCTTACGAGCTAACGATGGAGTTACTACCAGCCAGATTGTCTTAAAATCATACTTTATCATGTTAGAACAAAAGACAGAAAGTAAAGACTGAGATGCCTTTCATTATAGGCCTGCCCAGTCAGGACTGATATAAAACTGAGTAATGAAGCATCATTATTTCTTTACTCTACTTCCAGTATCTTGTACCTTATTTTGTAATATAAGTCCAGTTATCATATTTGCCATCCACAACGACTCAAGAAGTTTACTGACATTATTCTCACCGGCCTCG
>NC_142934.1:7220922-7240922 GCF_046866305.1 Octopus bimaculoides | reverse complement strand
CAAAGCCACGATTGCATCATTTAATCAAAGATTCAGTTCGAAAATTTCATATTTTACCCTCTTTACATGATTAATGATCTCAAATATATTCCTGAATTGCATTATGAGATCGTTGCTGATGCATAACACAAAGAGATTCCGCGGACTTTGTTTTGTTACATGAAAATCATTATGAAGTCTAGAAAGGTTTTGGAGAAAATATATCTGATGTCGTGTCATGCATTTCCTAAGAGCATTGTCAAAGTTTGCGATGAAAATAGATCAAGCGAAGAATCAAAACCAAATCGAGAGCTGTGAAAATGCCTACATTTTATTCATTGATGTCGCCTTAAAATTAAGCTAACAAATCAAGTACTCTAATCACAAGGCCCGAAAATTTGGGTGGAGGGTGCCAGTCGATTAGATCGACCCCAGTACGCAACTGGTACTAAATTTATCCACCCCCAAAGGGTGAAAGGCAAAATTGATCTCGGTGGAATTTGAACTCAGAACGTAAAGGCACACTAAGCATTTCGGCCGGCGTGCTAACATTACTGCCAGCTCGCCGCCTTCATATCCTGAAATGTTGAATGGAAATATATACTAAACATGAAAAATACATATTTTCAAAATATTTATTTTTTTAAATAATGATATTACAAACAAACTTGACCTCACACATTGAAGTTAGTATATGTTGTGGGGTATCATTTCAAAGAAAAGTTTTTCAAAGTTAGAGAGAGAGAGAGAAAGAGAGAAGGGTGGGGGAGAGAGGCGGAGGAGAGAGAGAAAGAGAGAAAGTGAGAGATACTTCAAATAAAGAAGTGAACCTTCAACATAGAATTGTTTGGCAAGACATATCTCGTTAAGTTATTACATATCGTTTCAAACTTTTTCTCGAAACTATAGAAAGAATCGTCATTGAAATGGAAATCTGATTTATTAGTTGATATCTGACGTAAGATTTAAAACATGTGAAATCAATTTTAATTAACAAACTTACAAGTTTATGACCGTGTTGATTCTATAACTTTCATTTTCCAAAAGCAAACCATAGAATTTCACTATTGGTTTTTACTTTGCAGTCTATCGATCTGTATTCACATATATATACAAATATTTTCAAGCAAACAACAGAGAGTCAATAAGTCGATAAGCCCGTTCAATATGGCGATCCAGTCTTCATTTAACGACTTGTTACATGTTACAAATCTGAAACGTTACGATAGCTTTTCTAAGAAATGTAAAGATATAAACGGAATAAAATGCCTTGAATGTTCAACTAAATGCTTTCTTCAGACAGATACTTACAAATCGCGCTCTTCTCAAGCGACGGTAAACGCTGTTACTTTAGCATAATAACAATATAACCCTAATCATTATTATTATAGAAATGACAGCAAATGCTCCCTGTTGGATTACAGACTAAATCTAATATCCAACTGATGTCATGCAGTATATCATATAATATTTTCACAGCTCACTAACGGAAAGAGTCTTTGATTTCTACACAATGTTTCAGGATAACAGCTTCTAATATTAAAACCGTCTGCTGCACACATTACGCCTCAGGTGAAAAATTAACAGCAGTTCTTGTATTTGTAGATAGCCAGCAGCACATAGCGCTCTATTGTGAATCAAATAAAATGAAAAGGAAAGTTTCCAAACGACAGCATAATTTAGATTAGAAATTTTTATTCTTCTTCTCAAAACAAATTTTTGCTCAGTAAATTCTAGTTCAACACTAAATACTTCCTTTCGATATTCATAAACCGAAGAAATAGCGATAAAGAAATGGTATGTAAACCATTCCATTAATGGAGATTGAACAATTATTATAACAAGTTATGTAAAATCTATATGAAGTGATTAAGTAATTAGTCATAAGATTTAATCTGTATTATTGGCAGAAAATAGTCAACATTATTAAAGAACTCGAAAAATCATCGAACTGGAAAGTCTAAAGAATATCTGAGTTAAGCAACACCAGCAACTCTAACACGAATACAGGCATACAGTAGAAGCATGTGCATACCTGCATTCATTTATCTATCTATCTATCTATCTATCTATCTATCTATCTATCTATCTATCTATCTATCTCTCTCTCTCTCTCTCTCTCTCTCTCTCTCTATATATATATATATATATATATATATATATATATATATATATATACACGAATATATATGCATGTATATATTCAAATAATTACACGCATTTCGTTTTGTTTCAGCGGTGTTCGTACACTCAAATAAATTTACTGGCATGGTGAGGGCAAATTCTAGTGGGCGTCACTGGCAGATTTTTCTGAGGAGAATCAGGCACCTTTGGCGCTAAATTTGAAATCATGACATCAAATTACCCACCATTAATCTTGCATTCTTGGCGGAAGTGCGACACTATTCTTGTTCACTAAATTCTTCTTCTGTTAATATAATTAATTCTATATGGCTATTCAAGAGAAAAGACCTAATCGGCAGCATGGAGTTCTGCCGCACGACAACGCCCGCCCTCATATCGCCAATATGACTAAGGAAGCCATTCAAATGCATGGCTGGGAAGTGCTGCCACACCCGCCGTACTCTCCAGATTTGGCACCAACGGATTTTCACTTCTTTCGATCTCTTTCAAATGCTATGCGCGGAGTTTCGTTCAATACTAATGCTGAATTGAGAGCTTGGTTGGATAAATTTTTCGAGTCGAAATTGGGTGATTTCTACCAACGAGGTATTGAAAATCTTGCTGAACTTGTAAACAACAAGGGTGAATACATTATTGGATTAATTAGTTGTTATTTTTTTATTAAACTTTAAAAAAAATTTAAATCTAAACAAAAAAAAAAAAACGGCGGGATCTTAGTTGCCAACCTAATATATATCTATGACTATATTGCATGTTATATATATATATATATATATATATATATATATATATATATATATATATATACACTTTGACAACACTACTTTCTAAGAATCTATATATATACATAGTATTGTTTCTGGGACAAGCATTCCTACATATCTAAAATTTCATCATTATCTTCAATAGTCATACAACCAACACAAATCATCCTCGTATCGATCCACCTGCCATTAGCATTTACTACAATATTCCAATTTATAAACACATTATGTTCATCATATCAATTGCACTGAAGTTAATTAATACACAGGCGAATACTGCTGTAATTAGAATGAGCATGCCAATCAAATAAAACAGCATGTGTACTACGCTTACACCCCTACAACGATACACATTCCTTACAACTTCATAGGTATTATCATTATTGCTTGGCTCTTTATCTGCTTGCTTAATATTCATTAGTCAAGTTAGAGATGCATCATTAGGACTCTAGTCAAATTAATTAAATTCTATTTCCAGAACATATCAAAACCAATGTTTCTGGAAATGTTGACTATGATGCATCGAAACTATTTGACGAAAACAACCTGAATACGGAAGAAGTTCGTGTTGACCGGTACAAGTTGTTATTTCTATCTTCTATTTTCTGACTTTCCCATGAGAACTAGAGCACGGCAGTCGATCTTTTCAGTCAAAAGGACCTTCAAATTTATTTCCTCCAATGTATTCCGAATTTCCTTAATTTTATGGGAGTTTTAGTTCAACTCTTTAATGATTTTCCCATTTAGTTTATACACATACATTCATATAGGCATATATGTACAGAAATGCATACAATCATATATGTATGTGTATATATATATATATATATATATATATATATATATATATATATATATATGTATGTATGTATGTATGTATGTATGTATGTATGTATGTATGTATGTATGTATGTGTGTGTGTGTGTGTGTGTGTGTGTGTGTGTGTGTTCAAAAAGTCACGTATGCTTCCAGGTTTATAGGTGCATTGTCAGGAAGCAATTGATTTGTTAAACGTTTTAGTGTTCTCTGACTTACTTTCATAAAACCTTCAAAGTTATGACACTCTGCAACCCATTCAAAACATTCTTAGTGATCAGCTGACTGTGCTGCACTTACTTCTAGACATAAAGTCTTATAATGGAAGTATCTGAAATATTCAAAATCTTAGATAGCAGTGTGAGTTTCAAGATCGACAGTATACGAGAATTGAAGTGAATGTGGAATGCTGAGTTTGTAGCTAAAGCCAGGATCAACAAAATCGATTTTATTCGATAGTAGAAGGGCATGAAGACAATGCTGACAGTAAAGGAAGCCGGAAATGTTTCATTATAAATGTGGCAAGACACGAGAATATAAAATAATAAAGATGGTGAAAAGCATATTATCATATGCAAAGCCCTTAGCACGCCGTGCAAAATGCTTAGAAGCGATTTTTCTGTCTTCAGGTTCCGAGTTAATAATTCCACCGAGGTGGACTTTCGGCGTCGATAAAATAAGTACCAGTTGAGCACTGGGGTCGTGTAATCAACGAATCCTCTTCCCCAAAATTGCTAGTTTTGTGCCAAAATTCCAAACCATCTTAATATCTTCTTCCAAATGTCTTTGGAGTTATCAAAAGACCACTGCAATGCCAGTAGAACAAGATTAAGAAACGTCTAAGGCACCAGAAAGTTTATCCATTATATCGGGACTACTAACAGCACACTCATTAATTTCTTGTAAGAACATATTCCATTCTAAGATAAAAGTCCGCTTCATATGGCTGTAATAAGTGAAAGACTTTGCGAAAACTGTCATGGCTGCAGCACGCCGAGGGCCGATCTTCCATGTCATATGTGACGACAAGGGTTCCAGTTGAACGGCCGGCTCGTGAAATTAACGTGCAAGTGGCTGAGCACTCCACAGACACGTGTACCCTCAACGTAGTTCTCGGAGATATTCAGCGTGACACAGTGTGACAAGGCTGTCCTTTTGAAATACAGGTACAACAGAAACAGGAAGAAAGAGTGAGAGAAAGTTGTGGTGAAAGAGTACAGCAGGGTACGCCACCAACCCCTGCTGGAGCCTTGTGGACCTTTAAGTCTTTTCGCTCAATAAACACTCACAACGTCGGTCTGTGAAACGAAACGCGATCCTACGACAGCGCGTCTGCTGCCCTCACCACTGGGGCATTGCGCCTCCTGTGTCATACTTAACAATAAGGAGATAGTGACAGCAAAGATGGAGGACATCTAAGGCAATTGAAATTGTAGACATAGTCTCGCGCTTCTCAGAGATATTAAAATTATCTTCCTTCTTAATTTCTGTGTGATATTCAAATTTAGCTTTCTTAATTTTATCTAATTTAGACATCTTTTTTTTTTAAATGTATTTTTGTTAGTATTTTGGCAATTTCATTTTCACTAAGCTCTTTACAAGTTTTGATAATAACATTTTAGTCCAAGTCGCTGAGTGCTAATACGTTGTTCGCGTGAGGAGAGTCGGTCCATTATATGCCTACACATGTGAAGATGTAAGTTTAAAAACGAGAAGAAACGTACTTAATGCATATGTTAGACTACGTATATATTTAATTTGAGGATCTGGTATTATATATATGGGAGAATATACGAAAAAACAACAACAGACGAGGACAGGTGGTGTAAATAACAAAAGGATGTATTAGTATGACGCTCGGGAATACGGAAAGTCTTTGACAGATAGATAGATATACATACACATGAATATATATTTATACATGTATACATATAGATACATCTATCTATCTATCTATCTATCTATCTATCTATCTATCTATCTATCTATCTATCTATCTATCTGTCTGTCTGTCTATCTACGTAGCTATCTATGTATGTATATATACGTATGTGTGTATATATATATATGTACATACACACACACATATATATATGTATATATATATATGTATATATATATATGTATATATATATATATATATATATATGTATGTATGTTTGTATGTATGTATGTATGTATGTATGTATGTATGTATGTAGAAGCATGAAAAGTAACACGTGCTGATATGTGTGAGAAAAAATTGATATTATCCTTATATATAGAGAGAGATAGACAGAGAAATATACACATGCATATATATACACACATAGACAAACACATGTATATATCTATATCTATATCTATATCTATATCTATATCTATCTATATATATATATATATATATATATATATATATATATATATATATATATATATATATTGCATAAATGGCATTATTATATACGTTGCAGTAAATATTACTTAGAATAAGCGGAACAGTAGGCTGCTACCGACCGACATTTCACCAGTTAGTGGTATATACCGTTACTATTAGCTTCACCTTCTTCACCGACACTACTAGCAACGTTGTACCAGTATTCCGCATTCACTCCAATCCGATGCTATCAACATCTCCTCTTCCTCTGTCATCCGAATACATTTAATGTTACTAGGTTTGCTCTGTATGCATTGATCGATATGAAACGACACACATACATCCATATATAAAAATACCTACTGACAGAAGACTTAGAAAATTAAAAAGAAAAAAAAATAAACGTAGTAAATGTATAAAGAAAATAAAATCCAAAGCAACACATGCGTCGTATACGGATCGTACATTAATACATCCATACAGACGAATGCAACACGTACTTGTGTGCGTCAGTGTGTATGTGTGTGTGTGTGTGTGTGTGTGTGTGTGTGTGTGTGTGCCTGTGCACGGTGTGTATGCGTACATCCATGCGTCACTCCTTTACTCTCTCTCTCTCTCTCTCTCTCTATATATATATATATATAATATATATATATATATATATATATATATATATATATATACATATATATATATATATATATATATATGTGTGTGTGTGTGTGCCTGTGCACGGTGTGTATGCGTACATCCATGCGTCACTCCTTTACTCTCTCTCTCTCTCTCTCTCTCTCTATATATATATATATATATAATATATATATATATATATATATATATATGTATATCTGTATGTATGTATGTATGAATGTATGTATGTATGTATGTATGTATGTATGTATGTATCTATCTATCTATATATATATATATATATATATACATATATATATATATATATATATAACCACGTACGTATAAACATATATATGCACATATATATATATATATATATATATATATATATATATATATATATATAACTACAAGAATATCTCCAATGCATAGGTTCTTGCATACGCATTCCCACGTATGCGTTTGCGCAGATGCCAGTATGAGTAATACAAATATGTATTTATAAATGCATACATATACACGTGCACTTATATATACTAATGAATCGATAATAGATCTAAAATTATACGTGCATATTAGCTTATATAGTGAACGTTGTGAGATAATTTCGTTCAAGCCGAGAATTTATCGATCTGTTCAGAGGAAAATTTATCTAGAATTGTACAAGAGCTCGATGCCTCTGTTCGCTCATGCTAGCAATAAGTAATGTTAACATTTGTAATATTATGATACATATAGGGGGAGAAATAAACTCCGCGACTATGAAACCGCATGATTTAGCTGTATATTACTTGTCCAGGGCAATCAGCACTGGATCGAGGTACATGTAACTAAGAACAGCAACATCCTCTCCTGACCTTCAAGTGTTCACAGCGAAATACGTTATCAGACGGGTAGTCATGTTGGGCATATTGGGTTTCGTATATTTGTAACCCAGCATCACATGGATGGGGTATGTTGCTGTCCTGCTCATTGATAATATAATCCAAAAGTATGACACATTATCTCATTTTAAACGTTTAATATAATTGGTCGTATATTATAGTTGCAAACCGGAATTCTGTGTCCGGACGGCCAATTAACATGTACAAACTAATTGCCACGAATGTGCCTAATTTATTCATTTCATTTATTTCATTTACTTGTTTCAGTCATTTGACTGCGGCCATGCTGGAGCACCTCCTATAGTCGAAGAAATCGACTCCAGGAATAATTCTTTGTAAGCCTAATACACAACCGGTGCTGGTGTGTCTACATCCCTGTGACCTAGCGGTTCTGCAAAAGACACGATAGAATAAGTGCCAGGCTTTAAAAATAGGCACTGGGGTTGATTCATTCGATTAAAAATTCAAGATGGTGCTCCAGCATGGCCTTGGTCTAATGGCTGAAACAGATAAACAAATAGATAGATAGACAGATAGACATAGATAGATAGATAGATAGATAGATAGATAGATAGATAGATAGATAGATAGATAGATACTGGCATATATATATATATATATATATATATATATATATATACATACACACACATATATATATGTATGTATATATATATATACATACACACACATATATATATATGTATGTATATACTTAGTTATCTGATATATACAATTATGCATATATGTATATATCCGTATACAAATATACATACATTCAATCATACTTGTCCACTTATATATAATGTTTAGAATTTAGTATACATATAATGTTCCAAGAAAGCTGTTCGTGGCATACATTTTAAAAATATGATATATATTAATTAACAGTTGAACATGTGTTGTTTTGGGTAGCGATTAATCTCAGAGAGAATTAATTCTCACCTTCTCCTTCTGACAGATGCGCCATACGGAGATTAGATTAACCTAACGTATGTGCGCGCTTGCGTGAATAAAGCCATAACATGTTATGCTGTCGATATTTGCTTAAAACATCACAGAATATTAATCTTCCATGATCATATGCAGATTTATTACTTGAATATATAAAAAATAGAGAGCTCGCTCTTCACAGTGTTTAAATAACTACCTGGCGAAATGAATCTTGAAATAGTAATCTAGATAAAGTGATCATGAAACTATGTTTAGAATCAAAGAAAATGAATATGCGTTGAAACGAATGGAGAAGAATGTACGTAGAATGAAGAAAATATTTCTGGATAAATATATCTTTCATCTTTTACTTGTTTACACCGTTGAACTACGGCCATGCTGGAGCACCACCTTGAAGGATTTTAGCTGAGCAATTCGCTCCAGTACTTCTGTTTTATTAATTTTTTTTTTCATTATATGTTATTGTCTTTTACCTATTTTATCGTCTCTTTTAGCGAAACGCTAAGTTACGGGAGCATAAGGAAACCAACACCGGCTGTCAAACAATGCAATGTGTGTATGCGTGTGTGTGACACACACAGACATGTAATGAATTACCATATGAAAAAAATATATGGTTTAGAAAAATCTAAACAGAAAGATGAAACTAACAAATACAAAGTGACTTGGTTGATGCTTCGGAAATGGGAAGAAAGGACAAGCCTTTTACGCTTCGAGTATACACATGTGTGTGCGTGCGTGTGTGCGTGGTTTCTTTTTGTGTGTGTGCGTCTGTAAACGTGGGTGCGCATGTATGCGGTGCGTTTGCGTGTGTCTCTGAAACCTGTGTTTAAATGTATTTAGCGTAGCAACCGGTGTCGTTTACTTGGCTGCCGTAACTTGATCGTTCGTCAAGTTGGTGTTTAGGACTGATATGAATATCTAAAACCTTAAACATGATACTACAGCGTGGTCGTTTTCAGCCGACTGAAACTATTAAAGGGACTCAACGATAAAAGAATAAACACGTAATTACGTGTTTCTTGAACATGCTCATACAGGATGTATTACTACTTATATGAATCGTCTGTACAAGTACGACCAACTTCTTACGTTTTCTATTCCCAGTCATAAATTTAACCGTATTCAAACGATAATTCTTTCACTTATAAAAAAGCCATGGAAAAGTTTTGCACTTGAAAGCGATTATAATAGCTTCTTTGGCTCATTGACACAATAAATATAATGACACAATAAATATAATGACACAATATATATATGTATATATATATATATATATATATATATATATATATATATATATATATATATATATATATATATATATATATAGATAGATAGATAGATAGATATAGATAGATAGATAGATATATGCGTATGTGTGTGAGTGTGTGTGTGTATATTTTTCTATCTATCTATCTATCTATCTATCTATCTATCTATCTATCTATCTATCTATATATATATATATATATATATATATATATATATATATATATATATATATATATATATGTATATATATATATATATATATATATATATATATATATATATATATATATATATATATATATATATATATCAATGTATACAAATATACGTTGTCATAAACACACAGAAGTCGTACAAGAGAGGTTAAGTTCTGAATTAACTAATACAATTTATTGTTATTGATGAAATCCGGTTTTTTCTCTCACGAATTCGCGCGCCCACACACACGCATGCACATGAACACGCCTGTACATTTATTTACGATTCAAAAGCATAGTGATTGCATTCTAAACTTTTAAGTTAACGCGGTGTAATGGCAGAATTGTTGGCTCTTTGGACGAAATGTCTAGCATCATCTCTTACAACTCATTACTCTTTTAGTTCAAATCGAACCAAGTTCACCATTGACATTAATACCATCGTGGTCGATGAAATACGAAACTATTGAAGTCATAGAATCAATATAATCCATTTAAACTTTTCTTTTAAAATTTTTGCGATTGAAGCCTGCACCAGACCGGAGTCCCGTTCGAGGGGATGGTCACGGTATTAGTCATTATGCGCTATGACAATGGGGTAACTGACCTAGAGATCAAGAAAAATAATAATATAAAGAATAACTTTTAAGTTACAACTCGTTGAGAATGTACTGTTATTCATACATATTGTAGATTTTATTGTTGATTCGGTTTAATCCTACCATGGTTATATGGTTGAGAAGTACACTGAACGGCTGCGGGAGTTTTGGATTCGATCCCCACTAAATAGCTCCTAGTGAAACGTCCACCGATAGAAGGATTTTCTTAACCAAAAGGCTGTGAGTAGAAATTTGAACACAGATGGACTGAGTTGTACGTCGGTCTGTTGCATATAAACGTACATAATATAATATATACGAGTGTATACGAGAGAAGTCAGCAGCGCTCCATCTATCGCATATATATATTTATATGTGTATGTTCATGTGTGTGTGTGTGCGTTTTTGTCTGTATTTGCATGTGTGTGTGTTTCTGTGAGCATATATACATGTGTGTGTGTGTGTGTGTGTGTGTGTGTATAGTTGCTAATGTATAAAAAAAAAAAAAGACGAAGACAGGTGTATGAAGAACAAGCAAGTTAACTACATTGACGACCGAGAAAGATGAAAAAGTCTTTTACGTTTCGAGCCTACACTCTGCAACAGAAAGGAATAAGAGAAAATAAACAGAGAGAGGGAATGAAAAAAACTTGTAGATTTCAGCGGTCCAGCATGGCGAATATATACATATATATACACTTTTTATCACTTCAGTCGACTCGACCATGTAGGGCACCCCCTTGAAGAATTATAACCGGACGAATCGATCCCAGTACTTATGTTTTAAAGTTTGGTACCTGATACCAGTCTCTTCTGTGGAACTGCTAGGTTAGGGTAACGTAAATACACCAACACTGGTTATCAAGCGGTGGTGCGGAACAAAGAGGCACAAAGACTCACACACATATGCGCGGACGCATATATATGAATATATGAATGTGTATGCTTGTCTGTGTGTGTGTGTCTGTCTGTGTGTATACACGCTAGGCTTCTTTCAGTTTCTGTCTACCAAATCTACTGATGAGTCCTTGGTCGGCCCGCGGCTATTGTAAAAGACACCTGCCCAGGGTGCCGTGAAGGGTGGGCCGAATCCGGAACCATGTGGTTGGAAAGCAATTATCTCACTACACAGCCACACCTGCCTCTATCACGCTTATATTTGGGGATATCAGTGTGTGACTCCGGACCCTTGGCTTTCTTCAAGTCTATTTAGTTTAACAACCGATGACCATTGTTTTATGTGCCGTAACTTGACCTTTCGAAAATTAGTTATTTAGAGCCGTTACGATCATCTTGAAGCTTAAATACGGCACCGTACATAATATACCCGAAATTAGATGACTGAAACCATTCAGGAGACACACCAATAAAAGAAGAAACATACAAAGTGGACTGAAATGCTTATGGAACATGTTCACACCATATGTATTATTATTATATGTATTATTATTTTTATAAATATTCTGTACAATTAGGAGCACGTTAGCACGTTCTGTATTCCCAAACATAAATGTAAACGTATGCAAATGGCTAATCTTGTTGTGTAAGTATGCTTGTTGATACAAGAGCCATTAAACGACTTTTTTAGTCTCCTTGACATAATATATATATATATATATATATATATATAAATGTGTGTGTGTGTGTGTGTGTGTAAAAAATGTCGCTACTAAAATGAGACCGATAAGTCGTTACACAATGGGGACTAAGATCTGATAATAAAATTTACTTTATGCATTACATCAAGTTTCCTCTCTTTCTTTTGTCTTGTTTGTAATAAAGGAAACACACACACACACACACACACACACACACACACACACACATACACACACACTCACGCACGCACAAACATATCTATTCATAGATTTATTTGTCGCAGGAACTTCTTTGCATAGCCCTGTTCGTTCGGCCTGTAAAGCATTGTACTCTATTGATAGGATTTTGATATTTTTATGTATTAATACATTAATCACAGCAGCTGGTTATAGCATTAATGTAATTGGTACGTATTCTAGTTTAAAATGATGCAATTAATTGCTGTACAACTATCCAAGCTTTATATAAATGATTCATTTGTGTTAATTTTTATATCGCATTTTTTCTCGTTTTTTTCTTTTTTGCCTGTTATGGTTAAAATCAACTCGTTTTTTGTTTTTTATGCGTGTTTGTAGATATGGCGATTATACGAGTTCAGTGCAATAAGAAACTACGTAAAATTGCTGAGCTGTACTCATGGCATAGAAACAAAAAAATCTCTTTTCTGCTGAGTGTTAAAAAATATTTCATTTCTTCGCATCACGTTCAAAATAATTATTGAAGTAGAGACACATGTTTAATTACGGCAGGTGAATAGAATACTGTGTACACGGTGAAGTTATCAACAGTGATAATTTCTTAATTGGAATTGCTAATTTATAAAAAAAAAAAAAGATAAAATAATCGCGATTCAAGGTTTAAATATATATTGATCCATCGCTCGGATTAGTATCACGACCTAATTTTTCGGCTCCTTTAGAAAGAGAGGAAACTTGATGTAATGCATTCGAGACTTTCATTTTCGAGATACCTCTCTTGGACGGTTACAGAATTTATGCAAATTATATGGGGCCCTATTTTTCCTGTTTATATTAAAAAGCAGTATTTTCTTTTTAATGTACACCATTAAACATAGAGATCTACTTTTCATTGTTGATATTTCTAGTCATAATTTTGTTTGCAATGTGTAATTGGGAAACAGTAAAACTGGAAGGTTCTAAACGTAGAGCAATATTGTAGTATTTTCGATAATGTTATCGTGTAGAGAAGCAATCATGTCATGTTTTAATAGCCAGTGAAATAGTAATAATATTGGCTTTAAATTTTGGCACAAGGCCAGGTGAGGCTGAAATAATATTACATTATAATCACAGACTTTATAACTTTCTCATGGCAGTTCAAAAACATCATGTGAATTTTGCAAAACAAAATCATCAGTCATCTATACTCGCAGTCACAGAGAAACATGATTTCATTTGATTTTAGTACAATGCCAAAAATTTTGTTCTTGACGCCAAATGGAATATGATAGTTTAAATGCATTTTCATCTTGCATTAAATGTTAACCATTTCATTTGAAATTAAATTTAGATTGTAAACATCAATTTGCCATTACGTTTCTTTAATGTGTTGGCTCATTTCAAAGGGAAATAATTACTTCTAAGACAAAATCCCATTAATTCTCAGGATGTAGGAATTAGATTCTATGACTTTCATTGTTTCACGATTATATAGTATCTGTTAAAGGCGCAGGTTTAACTTCACATGTAGGATACCATCTAACCTCTTCCTGCATGTCTCTTTGTCGCTCTTTCTCCTCTCATACACACATAGATATGTGCATATATACACGCGTGTGAGTATGTGTGTGTGTGCGTGCGTCGCATACATGCATACATATATACAGGATGCGGTGAATGAATTGTCTAATTTACGCAAAAATGTAAATAACACTGACATCTCATTTTAACAGATATATTTACCAAAATTACATAAAAATATCTTGAAATACTAAAGAGTAAATTTATCCAATAAAATCGCCATTGGATTCAGCCATGGCTTCAAGACGACTTCGGAATCGCCTGCAGATTTTCTGGACGGTCACCTTGTTTACGTTGGTGAATGCTGCCATAATCCTTGCCTTCCGTTCATCTTTGGTATTACAAGAAGTTTTGCTTGTCTCCCGCACAACTTCACCCATACATAATAATCTAGGGGGTTGCAGTTTGGGGAGTTAGGTGGCGAGATATGTGTGTGTCCGTGCGTATGTGTATGTGTCTGTGTGTCTGTGTATATATATATATATGCATGTACATAATAGCAATTTGACTCACCTTCATATTACTCCATGTTTCGTGGGCGTAGAATACTTTACCTCTTCAAATGTTCGGGTGTATCTGAGCGTCTGATGCTGTGGGCGTGCTCGTACGTCCACAAAACTCTAAGTGACGTGGAGCTGAATAAAATTTGTATTAAATATATGTAACACCCATCAACTGTGTTAAATGCTACTTTCTTTTGTTTGTCCACGCCGATGCTTCACAATATATATATTTGTGTGTATATGTGAGTGCGCGCGTGTATATATATATATATATATATATATATATATATATATATATATATACATACTTATATATATATATATATATGTGTGTGTGTGTGTGTGTGTGTGTGTGTGTGTGTGTGTGTGTATGTATATATACATATACACATAAGTATACTAAATTTGTCTGAACTCCCTCATATTATATATATAGGCAAATAAATACAAATAAACATAACACACACACGTAGGGATAGATAACCTCTTTTATGTAGCTCCTTGAATAAATATGCAATTTCTTTTTGTCATTACAACTTTTTATCTTGAATGTAATTATGCCAACGGAAACGAATGAATTTATCTCTCTACACAGCCTCAAATTTTTCCCTGTCAGTGTAAAACGAATCTCACGCGACCCGGAGCCTTGATAAAAACAATAATATACATGAACTTTAAAACAATACATCAGTATATTCAATTAGATACTAGAGAGAATCCTTCACCAAAGCGAGTTCGGAGTCAAGACAGCAGACAGTTATTATCTCATAAGAATACCAAACATATTTCATTGAGAAGAATTCTATTTGATCGGAAGAAAATCTGAAGTGAAGTAGAAATATTTCTTTAAGAACGCTAGCTTCAAGTATCCGGTTAGATAGTATTGTTGAGTTTTTATTCATTTGTAATAGAATAACTGTTAAGTTGAGCATAGATACATAAAACCATGTATAGTTATACAGTTACATACACGAGCACCAATTCAAAAGCACGCTGCTTAAGCATACATACATGCATATATATATATATATATATATATATATATATATATATATATATAAACAATATATGAGTATATACATATATATATATGTACATGTATGTATATACCTTCATCCACATGTACATATAGATACATAACTGGGTACATGACGTGGCAAAAGAACATGGACAAAATGGTAAACAAGGTGCAACAAACAAGCAGGCCACATAGAAACATCCCCTTACATTCTTATATATTTCATATACATACATACATGCATACATACATACATACATACATACATATATATACATGTATGTATGTATGTATGTATGTATGTATGTATGTATGTATATGAAATATATAAGTATGTATGTGTGGCACTTTGGGCAAGTGTCTTCTACGGTAGCCTTGGGTCCACCAAAGCCTTGTGAGTGGATTTGGTAGACAGAAAATGCATAGGGTTGACAGTGATGGACATCAAAACCGTCACTCAGCCTTTCTGCAGTCCTGCCTTTTTTTCCTTGTGAACTTTGGTTGTTCCCCAAACTGAAGGAGGACCTTAGGGTCAGTTTATTTTGAATTCATTGAAAAGATGAAGGACGCGGTCACAAGGACTGTGGAGACGTTCACACTGGAGTACACTCATAGGGACTTCACGAAGTGGCTGCAGCTCTACAAGTGTATTGAGGTCAGAGGGTCTTACTTTGAAGGAGATTAGAGTTTCATACTTCTTCAATGATCCTTCGGAATAAGTCGCAAACCTTCGGGAATGTACCTTGTATTTCGTGTTATGTTTTACAAAATAATGACGATGTGTGAAACCGATATTGCCTGAAAGTATGTTTTATTCTTTTAAATGATTGTGACTCAGCCTCCTTCAATAATGTCTTAATTAAAATATTTCCTTCTTATAAAATTTCTGCTAATGGCGACTAGAAACTGTCAAATACACCCTTTCGTACATATTACTTCTCAACACAGGACTGGTATGTTATAAATTTAGATTTACCTGTCCCAGTGTAATTAGAATTATGGGGATGAGGAGAGGAAAAGCCTTAACAATTGGGCCAAGGACAACAAATGAGCAGTGTGTTTCCCAAGTGCCTCAACTGCGCATTCCTATTGCAATTGTTTTTTTTCCCTTTTTTATGAGATGTGTGGGATAAGAAACGGAACTATACACGTTAGTGGTGTACGGTGCATTGCAAAGAAGGAATTGGAGGGTTCGAAACGGTTGGTTATTTTATATGCCGTATCGTTTTAAAATTGAAGCAAAACTAAAACACTAATGGATTTCAGATAATCTTTGAGTATTTTCCCCTTAGACCAGTAATACTAGACACAATATAGTTCGTGTTTCTAAGTACATTATTTAGTGGTTAAGAGAAAAGAGAAAGAAAATTATATATATTAAATGTTCACTTACTGATGCATTCAAACACGTTTATGAATTTATTTATGAACGCGTGTATGTATGTATGTGTGTATGTATTTACTATCTATCTATCTGTCTGTCTGTGTGTCTGTAAGTCTGTCTGTCTATCTGTCTGTCTGTCTGTCGGTCTGTCTGTCTGTCTGTCTGTCTGTAAAAAATCACACATGTGGCGATTGATTATATTGCACGGCATTTATTAGACTAACATCATGTCGTGCGGTTTTTGGACTGAAAATACTTCCATGAGCGTGTAAATTGCTAGCAGTCCTGTTTCAAGTGATATTCTACTTCATCAGGACACACACTGCATGCAGTCATATAAAAGGGTCAATGATGATTAATCGGAGATGAAATTGTTCTATTGAGCCATTGATCGCGTCTGATTGTCTGAACACAAGCTCCCAACGGACGGTTTTGTTTAACACAGGGTTGACAAAATCGTGGTTTAGCTCTGAGTTCAATTTTGTAGTTGTAGTTCGGTGGTTTTCAGAAGCAATACATTTCCCTATTATATTGCTACCGCTTTGTGTGAGCTTTGCTTTCCATCCATAATTATGCTTTACGAAGATAGTTTTTCGTTGCTTTTAGAATGCGAACATGATTTTAGTGACGATACGTATGGAAACACACAACAATTCAGTAGATATAGTCACTGATTCCCCTGCTATCCGCTTTTAAAATTTTGTCCCCTTAAATATTCTGATATGTCAATCATTTAAAAATATTTGAATATAAATATTTGCAAAAGTAGAAAAATAGAGGTCTATATCATTAAGTACAAGGCACACATAATGTATATGGATACTCATACACACACAGTAGAACAGATTTGAATTATTATGTATATGGACATCCACAAAATGTGTGAGAGAGAAAGAAAAAAGTGGGAGAAAACAGAAAAAGAAAGACAGATGGAAATAGAGAGAGACAAACAAATTATATACACTGTTCAGAAGATACAATTGATCAGATGAAAGCGATAAACTTGTAAAAAAAATTCATAAATTCTAGATCGATTCTTATCCAGTGTTCAGACGTCAAGTTGGAAATCAATGGTTGCACAGATTTCGTGTAACAATTTCAAAACCTAAATATTGATATGCGGGTCTCCGTATCTTGATATTTTACATCTGTGTACAGATAACTGTAAGCTGATATTTAAAACGTTGTAGGCGATAGCACATTATGATGACTGTTCCAGGTCATCTGATTAACGGAACAGCTTGTTAGTAAAATTAACCAGCCAATGGCAAGGCACTCCACAGACACGCCTACCGTTAACGTAGTTCTGGAGGAGATTCAGTGTGTCCCAGAATGTGGTAAGGATGGCACATTGATATAAGGGTACAACTAATTTTTGCTAGCTGAGTGGACTGGAGCTTCGAGAAATAGAATCTCTTACTCAAAGACACAACACACTAACAAGTATCGAACTCACGAACTTACTACCTTGAGCCAAATACCTTAACCACTTAACCAACCACATTCTGTGTATATAAACTGAGAGAGAAAGGGGTGTTGAGAGAAATACATACAGGGTCTACTTCGCCGCTTGACCTGCTCGAGATATCAATGAAATATGTTTCCAAATTATATTCTGTTGTGTTGAACATAATACATATAACATAATGTTCCACCAATAACCTATAACATACAAAGTGGTCACGACTGAAAGTCCATTAAGCACTGGTCTGTTCGATGATGAGGCTCGCTTTGTCCCCGCGTGTTTCGGGTTCAGTTCCACTACGCGATACCTTAGATGCCTTGTACTGTAGCCAGGTTCGACCTATGTCTTGTGAATGAATTTGTTGTGCGTGCGTGTGTGAGTGTATATATATATATATATATATATATATATATATATATATATATATATATATATGTATGTATATATATATGTACATATATGTGCGTGTGAAAACCAGTGGATAGATTCCACTGAAATTAGATAAATAACTTTCGAACAGATAGTCAGCAGCGCCGCCTGGCTAGGGCTTGGCTGCTCTGCATTGACAAGGGGCAACACCCTGAAACTAGTCTGCAGATGCCAAACCAGCAGGGGGACACTGCTGACCTCCCCTGTTCGAAGGTTATAAAGGACACAGGTTTCGTGTGTCACATAGCTAGCTAGAGGCGATGGCTTCTTGGAGCTAATTCACGGCAGCTTTCGTCCTAATTTTGGGACTGCCATGTTGGCTTGGCGATAACTATTAATTTCCAGTACCTCTGTCGTAGTCTCCTTTAGAGAGACTTAGAAATATTAATAACTATATATATATATATATATATATATATATATATATATATATATATATATATATATATATATACATGCGTACATATGTGGTACGGCACAACTACAAAAGAGGATGAGAAAATAAATACCAGGCTTAACGATAAATCATGAACATTGGGGCCGACTTTTTGGACTAAACACTTCAAGGCAGTGCTCCAACTTGGCCACAGTCCAATAAGAAAAACAAATAAAAGATGCACGATTGGAGTACTTATTCATATCCAAACAAACCTAGCTCTGCTGACAAACGTACATCCATAATCTACATCATAAACACTTTGTGAATCATTGATCTTCCGTACAATACCATTACTTTATAAGCCTTTAAACTTCCATTACGTTAAAGTGTGGGAAACGACTCTTTTTATGAGGGCAAATTTGGTTTGAAGTTGTTGTTTTTTTTTAAGTATTGTAAAGAAAGGTCTTGGAAATTTTCTCAATGAAAATTACTTATCGACATAAAGAAGACTTCCGTATCTCTGACATGGCTATTAGCTGCATAGGTGATTCGGTACTAAAATGGGCTACAGCGACAAACTCTTAATTCTTCGGTAGAAAATTACGACCGCACACCAAGGAAGTAAATACTCTATCAGCGTATTAACATCCGCACAAAGCATATATTTTATGCTCTGAATACATATCCATATAGCGAAATGCTTACGTACACAAACACACGCGCATGCGCGGGCACACGGATACACACAAACACACACACATACACACACGAAACGAGCTGGCAGAATCATTATAACATTGCTCCTTATCGGAGTGTGGTCAGGAGTTTTCCGTTCTGAGTTCAAATCCAATCGAGGCCAAC